>NC_073264.2:29623981-29932036 GCF_029289425.2 Pan paniscus | reverse complement strand
TCAACATTCTTAAAGAAAAGAATTTTCAACCCAGAATTTCATATCCAGCCAAACTAAGCTTCATAAGTGAAGGAGAAATAAAATACTTTACAGACAAGCAAATGCTGACCGATTTTGTCACCACCAGGCCTGCCCTAAAAGAGCTCCTGAAGGAAGCGCTAAACATGGAAAGGAACAACCGGTACCAGCCGCTGCAAAATCATGCCAAAATGTAAAGACCATCAAGACTAGGAAGAAACTGCATCAACTAATGAGCAAAATCACCAGCTAACATCATAATGACAGGATCAAATTCACACATAACAATATTAACTTTAAATGTAAATGGACTAAATTCTCCAATTAAAAGACACAGACTGGCAAGTTGGATAAAGAGTCAAGACCCATCAGTGTGCTGTATTCAGGAAACCCATCTCACGTGCAGAGACACACATAGGCTCAAAATAAAAGGATGGAGGAAGATCTACCAAGCAAATGGAAAACAAAAAAAGGCAGGGGTTGCAATCCTAGTCTCTGATAAAACAGACTTTAAACCAACAAAGATCAAAAGAGACAAAGAAGGCCATTGCATAATGGTAAAGGGATCAATTCAACAAGAGGAGCTAACTATCCTAAATATTTATGCACCCAATACAGGAGCACCCAGATTCATAAAGCAAGTCCTGAGTGACCTACAAAGAGACTTAGACTCCCACACATTAATAATGGGAGACTTTAACACCCCACTGTCAACATTAGACAGATCAACGAGACAGAAAGTCAACAAGGATACCCAGGAATTGAACTCAGCTCTGCACCAAGCGGACCTAATAGACATCTACAGAACTCTCCACCCCAAATCAACAGAATATACATTTTTTTCAGCACCACACCACACCTATTCCAGAATTGACCACATAGTTGGAAGTAAAGCTCTCCTCAGCAAATGTAAAAGAACAGAAATTATAACAAACTATCTCTCAGACCACAGTGCAATCAAACTAGAACTCAGGATTAAGAATCTCACTCAAAGCCGCTCAACTACATGGAAACTGAACAACCTGCTCCTGAATGACTACTGGGTACATAACAAAATGAAGGCAGAAATAAAGATGTTCTTTGAAACCAACGAGAACAAAGACACAACATACCAGAATCTCTGGGACGCATTCAAAGCAGTGTGCAGAGGGAAATTTATAGCACTAAATGCCCACAAGAGGAAGCAGGAAAGATCCAAAATTGACACCCTAACATCACAATTAAAAGTACTAGAAAAGCAAGAGCAAACACATTCAAAAGCTAGCAGAAGGCAAGAAATAACTAAAATCAGAGCAGAATTGAAGGAAATAGAGACACAAAAAACCCTTCAAAAAATTAATGAATCCAGGAGCTGGTTTTTTGAAAGGATCAACAAAATTGATAGACCGCTAGCAAGACTAATAAAGAAAAAAAGAGAGAAGAATCAAATAGACACAATAAAAAATGATAAAGGGGATATCACCACCGATCCCACAGAAATACAAACTACCATCAGAGAATACTACAAACACCTCTACGCAAATAAACTAGAAAATCTAGAAGAAATGGATACATTCCTCGACACATACACTCTCCCAAGACTAAACCAGGAAGAAGTTGAATCTCTGAATAGACCAATAACAGGAGCTGAAATTGTGGCAATAATCAATAGTTTACCAACCAAAAAGAGTCCAGGACCAGATGGATTCACAGCCGAATTCTACCAGAGGTACAAGGAGGAACTGGTACCATTCCTTCTGAAACTATTCCAATCAATAGAAAAAGAGGGAATCCTCCCTAACTCATTTTATGAGGCCAGCATCATTCTGATACCAAAGCCTGGCAGAGACACAACCAAAAAAGAGAATTTTAGACCAATATCCTTGATGAACATTGATGCAAAAATCCTCAATAAAATACTGGCAAACCGAATCCAGCAGCACATCAAAAAGCTTATCCACCATGATCAAGTGGGCTTCATCCCTGGGATGCAAGGCTGGTTCAACATACGCAAATCAATAAATGTAATCCAGCATATAAACAGAGCCAAAGACAAAAACCACATGATTATCTCAATAGATGCAGAAAAAGCCTTTGACAAAATTCAACAACCCTTCATGCTAAAAACTCACAATAAATTAGGTATTGATGGGACATATTTCAAAATAATAAGAGCTATCTATGACAAACCCACAGCCAATATCATACTGAATGGGCAAAAACTGGAAGCATTCCCTTTGAAAACTGGCACAAGACAGGGATGCCCTCTCTCACCGCTCCTATTCAACATAGTGTTGGAAGTTCTGGCCAGGGCAATCAGGCAGGAGAAGGAAATAAAGGGTATTCAATTAGGAAAAGAGGAAGTCAAATTGTCCCTGTTTGCAGACGACATGATTGTATATCTAGAAAACCCCATTGTCTCAGCCCAAAATCTCCTTAAGCTGATAAGCAACTTCAGCAAAGTCTCAGGATACAAAATCAATGTACAAAAATCACAAGCATTCTTATACACCAACAACAGACAAACAGAGAGCCAAATCATGAGTGAACTCCCATTCACAATTGCTTCAAAGAGAATAAAATACCTAGGAATCCAACTTACAAGGGATGTGAAGCACCTCTTCAAGGAGAACTACAAACCACTGCTCAAGGAAATAAAAGAGGATACAAACAAATGGAAGAACATTCCTTGCTCATGGGTAGGAAGAATCAATATCGTGAAAATGGCCATACTGCCCAAGGTAATTTACAGATTCAATGCCATCCCCATCAAGCTACCAATGACTTTCTTCACAGAATTGGAAAAAACTACTTTAAAGTTCATATGGAACCAAAAGAGAGCCCGCATCGCCAAGTCAATCCTAAGCCAAAAGAACAAAGCTGGAGGCATCACACTACCTGACTTCAAACTATACTACAAGGCTACAGTAACCAAAACAGCATGGTACTGGTACCAAAACAGAAATATAGATCAATGGAACAGAACAGAGCCCTCAGAAATAACGCCGCTTACCTACAACTATCTGATCTTTGACAAACCTGAGAAAAACAAGCAATGGGGAAAGGATTCCCTATTTAATAAATGGTGCTGGGAAAACTGGCTAGCCATATGTAGAAAGCTGAAACTGGATCCCTTCCTTACACCTTATACAAAAATCAATTCAAGATGGATTAAAGATTTAAACGTTAGACCTAAAACCATAAAAACCCTAGAAGAAAACCTAGGCATTACCATTCAGGACATAGGCGTGGGCAAGGACTTCATGTCCAAAACACCAAAAGCAATGGCAACAAAAGCCAAAATTGACAAATGGGATCTAATTATCTAAAGAGCTTCCGCACAGCAAAAGAAACTACCATCAGAGTGAATAGGCAACCTACAACATGGGAGAAAATTTTCGCAACCTACTCATCTGACAAAGGGCTAATATCCAGAATCTACAGTGAACTCAAACAAATTTACAAGAAAAAAACAAACAACCCCATCAAAAAGTGGGCGAAGGACATGAACAGGCACTTCTCAAAAGAAGACATTTATGCAGCCAAAAAACACATGAAAAAATGCTCATCATCACTGGCCATCAGAGAAATGCAAATCAAAACCACTATGAGATATCATCTCACACCAGTTAGAATGGCAATCATTCAAAAGTCAGGAAACAACAGGTGCTGGAGAGGATGTGGAGAAAGAGGAACACTTTTACACTGTTGGTGGGACTGTAAACTAGTTCAACCATTGTGGAAGTCAGTGTGGCGATTCCTCAGGGATCTAGAACTAGAAATACCATTTGACCCAGCCATCCCATTACTGGGTATATACCCAAATGACTATAAATCATGCTGCTATAAAGACACATGCACACGTATGTTTATTGCGGCATTATTCACAACATCAAAGACTTGGAACCAACCCAAATGTCCAACAATGATAGACTGGATTAAGAAAATGTGGCACATATACACCATGGAATACTATGCAGCCATAAAAAATGATGAGTTCATATCCTTTGTAGGGACATGGATGAAATTGGAAACCATCATTCTCAGTGAACTATCTCAAGAACAAAAAACCAAACACCGCATATTCTCACTCATAGGTGGGAATTGAACAATGAGATCACATGGACACAGGAAGGGGAATACCATACTCTGGGGACTGTGGTGGGGAGGGGGGAGGGGGGAGGGATAGCATTGGGAGATATACCTAATGCTAGATGACGAGTTAGTGGGTGCAGCGCACCAGCATGGCACATGTATACATATGTAACTAACCTGCACAATGTGCACATGTACCCTAAAACTTAAAGTATAATAAAAAATAAAAATAAATAAATAAATAAATTAAAAAAAAATTCAGATTATTTATTTATGTTTTTAATGCTGCTAATTCATGAAAATTACCGAGGCATCGTAAAAATAAATAGGATATAAACAACATGGTTTACTAAATCAAAGAGAAATCAAAACCAATGAAAAGAAGCTGGGATAGCTACTATTGGACACTGCAGAATGAATTACTGTGCTTGAGATTCAAATTTAGCTTTGGTTCAGAAAGTAAGGTAAAACAAGAAAAGTAGTTAGGTATGTAGTTACTTTATTCTGAGAAAATACCTTTAAAGATAAAATTAAGCACACATATTTTTCTGGGTGTTGAATTTTTTAATCTGTTATTGAATTTAGGAAGGTGTTTATTTCATGTTTATAAAGATGCAAGATATATAATTGTTCGAATAAACATTTCTTGTGTTGGTCCTCTAGGAAATTTGAGGGCTATTACAAATTTCTGAAAAACCTAGTGAAAAGGCACTGTGGGAAAAAGGTGCCACTCTAAGCAACTTTGGAAAGGAATGGAAACTAAGACTGATGGCAAAAGCCCTATAAGCACTCTATGAGCTGATGAAAACTATATTCTAGTTGATAAAGTTGTTTTCCACTGGAATATGGATTAACTATTTTGAACCAACTATACATGAATCCTGGAATTGAAAAATTAAGTAATAGATGGCTGAAGGTGAGAGCCAGTTTTCTCACTTTTGAAGTGGGAGGTTACAAACAAACAAGGGGAGAAGCATGGATGCATTACTTACCTATAAGGTAGGTAATGAATTAGAGTTGGAGATATCGGTATAAATTATGTTTAGCTCAATATAGATAAAAATAGATACATACAGAAATATTTATAAATATATGTGTGTATACTGGTTAGTATACACACATATATTCTTTTACTCTGAGAGGGCCAAGAAACAAAGATATTCCAGCAGCAACAGGCATATTTGGGATCTAGACCTTGTTTCTAAAACCGTCATCCAATGAAAAGAACCATGGCTTCCTGAAGAAATGACTCGTTGTTGGGCAGGAAATATATAATATAATCCTGGAGCATCTTGTGGTGTCAAAATTTAAAGAAGTATCCAAAGACCCATATACATACATGATCACTCACCCAATAATGAGGGTATGGGGTATGTCAAAGGGACATTTGAGCCTTCCGAAAGCTCTTAAAATGGCAAAATCTAGAACATGTCGAAGAATCATGAACATATTTAATCATATCCCAGAGTATCAAATAAATACTTATAAGCTCATCCTGATATAAACAAATGACTGGATAAATAGGTTCATGGAGAAGAATACACAAATATACTCTTGCATAGGAAATTCCAGATAATTTATGAAGATATTCTGCTCTCAAGGAGGTGGAACATAAGCTTACATTCCTTTCTTATGGATTGGATTAAATGGCTTCCTTCCAAAGAATGCAGTATGGAAAGGCAGAAAAAAATACTAACTTTATAGTGGAAAACCCTGATAAACACTGCCTCTACCAAGGGGTTCAGATCAAAACACAACCCTGATGTCATATGCATCCTTAATATGATGTGATAAGAATGGCACTTTACCTCTGTTGTCTTCTTCTTACTCTTAACTTCAGTCTAATCACAAGAAAAAATCAGACAAATCCCAAATGAGAAACATTTTACAAAATACCTGACCAGCACTCCTAAAAACTGCCAAGGTCATCTAAAATGAAGAAATTCTGAAAGTGTCAAAGCAGGAGGTGATGAAGGAGTCATGATGACTAAATACAGTGTTGCATCCTGATAGAATCCTGGAATAGAAGGAGAATATTAGGTAAAAAATAAGAAAATCTGAACAAAGTATGCACTTTAATTAATAACAGTATGTCAATATTGATGAGCTAATCATGACAAATGCAAGAGGCTAATGTAAGATTGGGTGTGGGGTATATGGGAACTCTCTGGGCTGTCTTTGCAACATTTTCTTAAATCCCAAACTATTCTAAAGAAATGAGATTATTAAAAATAAAACTTAAAGCTTAAAATTAACTCATCTCTGAAATATGTGCAATCCTGAGTTATGATTCAGATATGTTAATTTATTATCTTGTTACATGTCATAAAATAGGGAACAATGAATATATATCATCACCATAAGATACTCCCAAACACTAGATGCACTGTCTTAGTCCATTTGTGCTGCTGTAATAAAATAGCTGAAACTGGGTAATTTGCAAACAATAGAAATTTTTTCTCGCAGTTCTGGAGGCTAAGAAGTCCAAGATTCAGGATCAATTAAGGCCAGCAGGGTCAATGTCTGGCAAGGACTGCTTTCTGCTTTAAGATAGAGTCCTGTTCCTGTGTTCTCTGGAGGGGATGAACGTTGTGCTCTCACATGATGAAGGAATGGAAGAGAAGGATTTACCCTCTCAAGCTCTTTTAAAAGATTGTAATCCTATCAATGACAGTGGAGCCTAATCATTTTCTAAAGACCCCACCTCTTAATACTGTTTTGCTGGATTAGGTTTCAACCTCATTTTGGAGGGCAAACAGCTAAGCCATAGCATACACTGAATAATTTTTTGAGAAGGGCTGGATTTCAGGAAAGTTATAGTGAATTTCACCATTGAATTTTTCCAAAGACCTTATATCTTGCATTGACATATAAAGAATCTACAAAGAGGTAGACAGATTTGACTATGGAGACATTTTTAAAAAGTCAAAGAAGATCATAAAGCGATAATGCAAAGGGAAAATTAGGAGCACATATGAGAACATGTGAGATATGAGAACAATCAAGTTAATTTATGGAGCTGTCAAAACATTAATATGAAAATATGAAGGTTCTGTTAGAATATGAAAGAATATGATCAACCAATTTATAAGATAATAAACAGTCCAAAACTTAATTATATATTTAATTTTTCCAGGAATTTAACAAATATGGATGCAAAAACCACAGATACAATTATATGTATTCAAATAAATAATTAAAGATTAATACTCAGTAGTAATAAATACACATTACCATGTGTAAATTCTTACTGTTTTGGGATCTGAATTGGCATATTTCTAGAATAAAAGTTAAATAAATTAATAACTTTGGACTCCTAGGAATGCATTCATAGAGAATAATTAGAACAAAAATTTCAATTAGGCATGCTTAACAGAGCTTTATTCGTAAAAAGGAAAAAGTGGAAACAACCTAGATAATCAACAGTAAGGGGCTGGCTAAGTAAATTAGACTACATCCATGTGAAAGAATATTTTTTCAGTATGTAAAAATTATATTTAAAGCAGATCAATGCTAAGTAAAATATTTAAAGTAAAAATATTTAAAGCTAAATCAATGCTAAGTAAAAATTATAGTATCCCAAATTGTATACAAAATATAATTCAATTAAAAATGTAAATCCAAATAGTAACTGGAAAGAAATACATTTTAGTAGTGGTTATCTCAGAGAGGTGAAATTATGGTATGATTTTTGCACTTCTCGAATTTTTCTCTATTGGACATGTATCTATCCCTTTATTCATAATAAGAAAAGTATTATTTAAAGTAAACATACTAATATCCACATAACATGCATAAGCCTCTGTGTGAATAATGAAAAGACACATGGGAAGGGGCTGTGATAAGTCATAGAAGTCTGTAGGAGAAATATGCTTAAATTTTACTTCTTACAAAAATAGAGAGACCTTTGCTTTGGAGTTTGGGTTAAAATCCAACATAGTAATGACCTCTAATATAGTGAGAGGGGGAGGATTTCTGTGTGTTTGTTCAATGGTAGGGCCATGACATATGGCCTTAAACTTTCTCCTCTGCTCCCAGGAGCAGATCAAAGTTTTGTGAAGGTTCAGGTTTATACAATTTTGGCAGTCCTTTAAAAAAAGTAATGTAAATTTATTAATATAAAGTTTGGCATGGGGGTTTGGAAATGACCCAAAAGAGTAAAGGGTCCTGTAACTGCAGTATTATTAGCCACGTGGTAAATATGTCTCTGTTGCTCCAAAAAGTGAGGAGAATTTTCCAGTAGGCTCCAAATTTAAACAGGTATCAGCCCTTCCCCTTCATCCCTGCACAACATTCTAGGTAACTCAAGGAGGTCTGTAAAACAGTTACAGCCACAGTTGTTTCCAGTACTATTAACACTTTCTAAGTATCATAATACTTTGCTTGCCATAGTTCTTAAGTGTTTAGAAGCACATACAAACCTTTGGGATGTTTAGCAGGTAGTGAAGAGAACTTCATTTCCTTTGTTGTTTGGCTCTTTGCTATGGGATTTATACTCTGCTAAAATCTCCTGATCCACTTTAATATGAGCTACACATCTCAGCACATAATGCATTTCCAAGAGTCATTTTCGTCTTCTGCTCACATGGTTTCTGGAAGACCTTTTATGTGTAGACCCTTGCTTTCTGTATGAAAGGCAGGTCATTGAAGGAGTAAGAACCAGCTTTCTTCATTTTTCTAGATCGTCATTACTTTTCATTAAATGAAATCAGATGGATTTTTTTTTTCAATCTGAATCAACTACCTTAAGCTACTGAAGATGTCTTTAGGCTGCTTCTCAGTCTTACTTTTTAATTGTGTGTGAGTTTTCATGATTTACTGAATCTTTATAGGCACTTTCATCGGAAGTTGTATAGGCTGCCTTAGATACTGCTAGTAGGATGTTGCTATGGATTCGTGGTTCTGCTAAATAGTTTTGTTGGTTACGGATGCTTTTCTCTACAATCTTTCCAAAATAGTTCATAAAGGAAATCTAATTCCAAATCCATCTCCTGCATTCTTGCCAAGTACTTTAAAAATGCAAAGTCTTTACATTCTTACCTATATTTCCCTTATTTGTGAGTTGACCCCAAATTCACCTTAGTACTCACTCTGCTTGGCATCTCTCCCAGACCTGTTTTCCTTTTGCCAGTTTGGCTTGCAATAGATCTTAAAGTAAAATCCACTCCAAGAATTACTTCATCAATCTTTGAAAGTTGCTCAGTCTGCACTTTTTCCTAAGCATGTCCCATCCTATATTTCCACTAGGCTGTGCTTTCAGTCCATCTTATGGAAAAAATCTATTGAATTAAATAGGAAATGTGATTTGGAAAGATTTAGGCCTCACTGAGGTGTATGTAAGCTCCTTACTCCATGCTACTTCGCTGCAGTGCTAAGAATCGAAAATTAGGAAAAAGCCATAGATATGTAAAAAATCCAGTGATAGTCTTTCATATATCCAAAGAAATTACTCTGAAAACTAATTTCGAAGACATTCTACCATGTACTTCTGCTGAGCTATCTCTTTAGCATCGAGCTAAAAGAAGACTAAACTATATATATTTTTCCTTTAAAAAAATCTTTTTAGGAAGCCATAGGTCTTCGGCCTCTTGCTGGAGACTCTTTAAACTTCTTTTCACTGAATATTTCAAAATATAAATGAGAGAAAAAAATTTGAACCTGTAACAAGCAACATCTTCTACCCCCATGGAAGAAAATTGAATTCTGTGGCAAAATACATTGGTAGTTTGTGTTTATTGCAAAATATAAAGCCCCATGGAATTATCTGTAAGTTCACTGCAAACCATGAGAAAGCTGAATTGACTATCTAAAAAACAAATTGTATATTTGGGGATTGCAAGGTTCACAAGAGGAGGACAACAACTGTGAGAAAACTCATGAGGGATCAAGAGGCCACAGGAGACTGCAGAATGTTAAGAGATAAAGTGGTCACACTGACTGTGACTGAGGGGATCTTATTTTGAAACATGAGTGTGTATAACCCATCTTAAGTTACCTTCTGTACTGTGCAGTGATTTACTCCACTACTGAAGCCTCAGGAAAGATGTACTAGACACAATGTTTTGTGACAAGTATTGTGGGGAATTTAAGAAGAAAAGTGACTATTTTCTGATAAAATCTTATGGAAATTTTCGGAAATATTGTAGAGTATGTGAAAAAATTATTAATATTTTAATGAACAGAAGCAAACTCAAAAGACTATCCCAATGGCAGAAGGTGGAATTATTTTTGCAACAAAGTAAATAGTGATTATATAGAATTATAATCCAAAGAATATGATAAATGCAGATAAATTCATACTTACATAAATAATAAATGAGTAAATGAAGGAGAAGAAACCAGTCTTCCTTATAGGTGCATTCCAAAAAATATGTGTAGATGCTCATATCCAGGAGGTAGAGCTTAATTTCATGTCTTTTGAGTGTGAACTAGACTTAAGAAATTGCCTACAAAACATGGAGTATGGAAAGGGTAAACAATGACTTTATGTTATAGAAACCTGGAAGACACCATGTGAACCAAGAGATCGAGGTTAATATTACCAGTGATAAATCATGTTGCTATCATCCACCCCTTGTTTTGATGTAAGGAGAAGAGTGTCACACCTCTGTGGTGTTCTTCCCGAACACCCTATCAGCCAGTTTAAGAATGAGAAAACAGACAAACTCAAATTGAGTGACATTCTCTCTGGCCAGAATTCTTCAAAAGTGCCAAGGTTGTGAAAGATAAGGAAAGACTGAGAAACTGTTAGAGAGTTGAGAAGGCATAGTGACATACATATGGCGAAGGACAATGTGATATACTGGACTAGATCCTGGAAGAGAGAAGGGACATTAATGAAAGCACTGGTATGAAGTCTGTCATTTAGTGGCATTGAGCCAATGTTAATTTCTTCATTTTGACAAGTGTACCATAGTTACGTAAAATGTTAATATTAAAGAAAGCTGGGTATATATGTCGATTCTCCATATTATCAAAAATAATAATCTGAAATTATTCCCCACTAAAAGTTTACTAAAATATTAAAGGTCTGTGTTACTTAGCATAAACTACTTTAGACTCACTGCAAATAAAAACTGTAATTCAACACTTCAAATAAACACACATTAACTAAATGATTGTGACAGGCAAGTCTTCATTTTAGGTTTCTGGAATACACGAGTGAAAAAATACAAAAAGTACAGCCCTCTTGGAGTGAGGCAGACAATAAACAATAAGTATAGTGAATAAATGCATTTTACTTTGTGTTGGAAGGTGATGAATACTATTGATGTAGTTTAGATCTGTGCCCCTACCTTAATCTCATATTGAATTGTATTTGTAATCCTCAATGTTAGAGGCAGGGCCTGGTGGGAGGTCATTGGATCACAGGGGTGGGTTCTCAAAAATGGCTTAGCACCAACCCCTTGATGCTGTCCTCATGAAAGCCAGTGAGTTCCTGCAAGATCTGTTTGTTTAAAAGTGTGTAGCATCCCTCCACTTCCTCTTGCTCTGACTATGTGAGATGCCTGTTCCCCCTTTGCCTTCCAACGTGATTGTAAGTTTCCTGAGGCTTCTCCAGAAGCCAAGGAAATGCCCCATGCTTCCTGTACAGCCTGCAGAACCATGAGCCAATTAAGCCTCTTTTCTTTATAAATTATTTATAAATAATTTTTTTTTTTGCCTCAAAAAGTGACATTTATTGAAAGAAAAAGAAATGATAAGATGTTCATCCCTTGGCTTCCTTCTCTCCCCTTCATGCTGTACCTCAACCCACCCCAAGATTCACTCTGGATGTGGCTAGGTAGCAGGACAGCCCCCAGCCCCTCAGATGAGATCAGCAACATTGAGGGGCATCTCCTCAATGGAGGCGTTGTAGAAGGTCTCGATATCTTGAAGAGTCCTCTTGTCTTCTTCTGTCACCATGTTAATAGCCACACCTTTATGGCCAAACCGGCCACCTTGACCACCTTTAAATCTGCGATTAACACAAGAAAATTGTCTAAAATAAAATTTTGGATTTGATTCAGATAAAATACTCTAAAACCCCCAGTCAAGGAGAGAGAAAGAGAAATGTAGTATTTGTACATCTGTTCAGTATTTAGTGTATCAGATGTAATTGTATTAAAAATATAATTTACGAGAGATTCCTGAGTAATTCTCTAATTCTTGCCAAAATTAGCTGTTGGGATCAGACATTAAAATGAACTCATTTTTCAGATTGAAACCTCAAAATTAACACTGAGACATTATATTAATTATGAATATAAAAGTTGAGGCTGGGCGCGGTGGCTCACGCCTGTGGTCCCAGCACTTTGGGAGGCCGAGGTGGGCGGATCATGAGGTCAGGAGATCGAGACCATCCTGGCTGACATGGTGAAACCCTGTCTCTATTAAAAATACAAAAACAAAAAAACAAAAAACAAAAAACAAAAAACAGCGAGGCGTGGTGGCAGCCGCCTGTAGTCCCAGCTACTGGGCAGGCTGAGGCAGGAGAGTGGTGTGAACCCAGGAGGCGGAGCTTGCAGTGAACAGAGTTAGCCCCACTGCACTCCAGCCTGGGCGACAGAGCAGGACTCCATCTCAAAAAACAACAACAACAAAAAAAAAAAGAAATATAAAAGTTGAAAACTATTTGGTAGATTCAAAAATTAGCAAGAAGTAAACAAATATAAAGTTCTTTTCTCTTTTTTAAAGTAATTTTGGGGTCAGCAAAACATAAGTTCTGTAGTGGTTTGATAGAACAATTTCACCTTAAAATTTCAATAGTAACAGATAATACCTTGGTTGACAAGTAAGAAAAATTTTAAATAAAATCTCAAGTTATGTGCTGTTGCCCTACCAATAACATTATATTGTTCTCTCATTTTTTTCTTTGCCTTTAATAATTGGTATCAAATTTATTGTCTGGATACTAAATACATTGTTAGTGTATTAATGACAAATTCTTTCCCAAGTGATGATATTATATACACAGTAATCCAGTGCAATTATGACTTAAATATTGAACTAGGTGTTGTAGAGATCATATATAGGAATGGGATATGAATTAACAGAAACTTATTTTGAATATTCAATGTTATAGAGATGTCTATGCTTATTGACATTTTTGGTAAGAATTTTTGTTAATAAAATGCATTTGGGTTGCTACTTAACTGATTGTGAATTAACATTATTTGTGTTATAGAATGAATTGGAAAAGCAAATACTTCTGTGTTCTACTGTCAAAGGTGATGCATTCAAATAAGGGATGTTATGACAGAAAAAACAAATCTTCCTCAACTTGTCCACATCAGTTCCATTCCTTCATTTATAGGGAAGCTTGAGGAATGTTTAGTGAAATGCTGGCAAATAGATTTCAAGAGAAAGTCTAATTAGTAATGTTTTTTCTTCTAAGGTAAGTAGAGAAAAAAAGGTAATTATGGAAACCCCAAGTTTCGTTCTCAACTTTAAGCCCAACTTAAATATAGTTTAAGGTCTTTCTTCCTTTAAACTCACCACTCTTACTGCTTTTTGATTTTGTGGTGGTTCATCCATATTAATGTACCTAATGACAGGCACTCTGAAAAGGTGAGAATGAATTCTTTTCCTTTGACATATCAGCTGAGGATGATGGTACAAAGCATGTCTTTCAATGTGTATCTGCATGGACTCCGGGTCTGAGAGAATGATATATACTTCTACTTTATGCCTGCAAGATTCAAAAGGCCTTTTCAAATATTCATGTCTTTTTCTTTTTCCTTTTTATTATCTGCTGGTATGTGTTATGTGATGAGAAGAATGTCAGAGTCTCTGGAGTCTTATTTTTAAGTTTTAGGCTTGCCTGAGGGGGGAAATATATTGGAAATTTGCTGGTCAAGCTGTTCACATTTTCTCATACCATGTCTAATAATTGCAATGCAGTTTGTTCAAATAATTTAGTCAGGATTTGCATACTTAGCATGATTGACTCTGAAGTGAGTTATTGGGCAGTGCCTGGCATTCAATCAGTAACACCTGAGGAGAACATTTCCTTTGTGTTGCAACCAAGAAGAAGTTAAAAAAGGCACAGAGATGAGGGATCTTTTTTTTATAAGGGGAATTCTGATCATTCTTCTCTGATCTTGTTTTCAACTTGTGTCTTAATTTCTTCATATTTGATGCCTCAAGTTAATAGGATTTGTATTGCCACAGGCACTATTGCCATTTCATATGCTATATTAGGGAAGTGGAGTTGCTGATTAGAAAAGTGATAATGCAACTTCCTCTTCTTTCTAAATTAACCTTGGAGTGGAAGGGAAATGCATTCATGATTTTGTTATTATACTCACTAGTATTGGCGGTTGTTTGTCCTTTTTATTTTCTGTGGTTTTGAAAACTTAACATATACATCCATGGAGTATATTACTTAGTGTCTTTTTCTTCCATCACATTTCTGGACTAACTTTTGAAAAAATATTTTGCTTTTAATTTTCATCAGCTTCTGAGGCTCATCTATCTCCAAATCAACCAGGAAAAAAAAGTAGAAGAAAATCACCAGCTGTTGGGAAATTTATTTAGAGGACGTTAGCCAGATTAATCTTTATATAATAATTATGAATTAGTAACGTTTCTCCTCCATAAAATCCACATATTTAGTGAGCTTCAGAGAACATAGAAGAGGAAAGAGAAAATGACAGTGAAGTGATGTATTAGCCATGGTTCTCTAGAGGGACAAGACTAATAAGATAGACATATATATGAAAGGGAGTTTATTAAGGAGTATTGACTGACACAGTCACAAGGTGAAGTCCCACAATACGCCGTCTGCCATCTGAGGACTAAGGAAGCCAGCCCAAGTCCCCAAACCTCAAAAGTAGGAAAACCAACAGTGCAGCCTTCAGCCTGTGGCCAAAGGCCCAGGAGACCCTGGTAAACCACTGTATAGGTCCAAGAGTCCAAAAGCTGAAGAACTTGGAGTCCGATATTCAAGGGCAGGAAGCATCCAGCATGGGAGAAAGATGAAGGCCGGAAGACTCAGCCAGTCTAGTCCTTCCACGTTGTGTCTGCTTTATTCTAGCTATGCTGGCAGCTGATTAGAGATCGTGCCCATCCAGTTTGAGGGTGGGTCTGCCTCTCCCAGTCCACTGACTCAAATGTTAATCTCCTTTGGCAACACCCTCAAAGACACACCCAGGGACAATACTTTGCATTCTTCAATCCAATTAAGTTGACAGTATTAACCATCACAAGTGCTTCATCATGTTATAATAAAACAGAATTATGGCTTCAAGGACCCGCAGTCTTTAAAACTACCCACACAAAAGATAAAAGGGAACTAAAATTATAATTTCCCAAGGTTTAACAGTATAAGCTTCATTCTAAGTGAAGTAAATAATTTGTCAATTTCCTCTTCATACTGAAAGTAACCATACTAGGATATAACATGTTGGAAAAGTGATTACAAATGACTCAAATCAGTGCCCTAAAATTTCAAACAAATTCCCACTATTGATACATAAGGAATCCACATTGGGATTAGCAGTATTATTCACTTATGCAAAAATATCTTTTGACATGAGGTGAAAACATAACCTCTGAACACAGTCATTCTTTTAGGTTTTCAGTGGGAATTGTGCCTAAGTGATTAGGAAAGGATATGGTCCAATAAATAAACTGAAAATTTTGTAACAAGTGGTAGAGTAATACATATTAATTCTGAACAGATTGACACTGTAATTTGGGATAAAAACCATAATGATTACAGAACACAGTCAGTGTAAGTCTGATGGACTAGAACAGATGTGTCCACCTGTTTAGGGTCCAGCTCTGCTTCACTTGGGCTGCATAACACTAGCTATTTGGAAAGGTATACAGGTTAGGAAACAGAAAATATATTGGATTCTGGATCAATTTTTGTTCTTCTATGTAACAATTAACGTCAAAAAGACAGAGCACACCAAAGGCTAAAATAAAAGAAAGTCTAGAGGAGATGTAAACATTATTACATGCCTTTCATTGGAGATAATTTGGAAACCTTCATAAAGAGATTTTCAAGGTCAGGAGTGTGTAATAGATTCAAACTGTTTTTGTTTTTCTAACATCAACAAATCTTGTATAAATTAACTCAATCGGAGTTTTTTTAAAATGCTAAACTGAAGAAAGATGGAAAGAGACTCCAATATTATAATGTTCATGCCTAGGGGCACTCCATATACCCAATACCAAGTAAAACTAGGCTTTTGTGAATATTTGTCACTTGAAATCATGGGGAAAATACTTTTTTCTTGACAGAATATGCCCCAGGTTTAAAGATTATACTGTACATCATTAAGGGGTAATTTTATTTTTTCTTAAGGTAGAAGGAGATATCGGTACTATAATAATAAATCTGCCTCTTTGTTATAAGAAAAGTTTAATGTGTGGTCATAAACATTGTTTGTTTTAAAGACAGATTGTTATAGATGTATTATTAAAAATATCCGTCCTGTCTGTACTCTTTATACTTTCTTACTTAAATTTATTAACAAAATTGGGTATATGTGTGCCATTCTCCTTTCTCTGTTGTCTCTGTCATCCTCTGGATATTTAGCCAATCCTTAACCTAAAAAGCCTTTGTCATTATAAGGATAAAACATCATTTTGTTATATCTTAATATAGAGAAACCAGTCTTCTAGCTCATTTATAATCTTCAAATGTGTTTGTTGGAGATGTTTTGTATTCGTTAATTTATTTGATTTTTTGTATAATAATTTCCCTCCAAATAAGGTTTTCAAATTTCATAATGAGAAGAACACAAGTTAGTTTAGAGTACTGTAGATATATTCTTGTCAAAGATATCAACTGGGTAAAATGCTATCGGAAACATCCAAGAAGTTTAAAAAGTTTTGTTGGCCAGGTGTGGTGGCTCATGCCTGTAATTCCAGCACTTTGGGAGGCCGAGGTGGGCAGATAATTTGAGGTCAGAAGTGTCAGACCAGCCTGGCCAACATGGCGAAACCCCTTCTCTACTAAAAATACAAACATTAGCTGGGTGTGGTGGCAGGTGCCTGTAATCCCAGCTACTTGGTAAGCTGAGGCAGGAGAATTGCTTGAACCTGGGAGGCAGAGGTTGCAGTGAGCTGAGATCACGCCACTGCACTCCGGCCTGGGTGACAAGAGTGAAACTCTGTCTCAAAATAAATAAACAAACAAACAAATAAAATAAATAGATAAATAAATAAATAAATAAAATTTTGTCTTCCTTGCTTGCCATTTCTTATAATCAGAAAAACTAGAGAAACATCTTTCAACATAGTCTATATGCAGTACCAGATTTGACAGAATTTGTATTATCCAAAAACTCTAGTGGGTAAATGGCATTATAGTTTATAATGAGAATATTTTGTCATACTCTTTGCACTCAAGGAAGTGTAAAAATTTAACAGATATACAAAAAGGAAGAGAAAACTAATATAAATAGATGAGAGATATGCAAGTGTTCCATCCATTTAGAGGGCCAAAACAGTGATTGATATCAGGGCAATTATGTATTTGCTATAAATTCCTGCTTTGAGGTCAAAAAATTAAAAGTGTTCAGAAAAATTGATGTAGTTTATACAATTCTGGACATAGTACATTTTATCTTATCAGTGTTATTTTATAATATTCAGAGTAGATATATTAAAAATAATAAAATCATGATCTAATGACTACATTACTGTGTAATTACACATGCAACATATTATAGTGGATGACTAAAGACTTTTTAGATTCTGTAGTTGTTTAAATTCAGTAGTTTCAAATTCTGACTGTGTATCAGCTGGGAAACTTTTAAACAATACTGATGTCTTGGTGCCTAGCTCCCGTATCCCCACCCTCCCACTCATGGATTATCATACAATTGACCTGAGGTGGGGCCCAGGCATTAATTTTTTTTTGAACTTTTATTTTAAGTTCATGGGTACATGTACAGTTTCTTTACCTAGTTAAGCTTATGTCATGTGCATCCAACAAAGGTCTAATATCCAGCATCTGTAAGGAATTAAACACATTTTCAAGAAAAAACAAACAGTCCCATAAAAAAGTGGGCAAAGACTTGAACAGGCATTGATTTTCTTTCTTTCTTTTTTATTATACTTTAAGTTCTAGGGTACATGTGCACAACGTGCAGGTTTGTTACATAGGTATACATGTGCCATGTTGGTTTGCTGCACCCATCAACTCGTCATTTACATTAGGTATTTCTCCTAATGCTATCCCTCCCCTAGCCCCCCACCCCACGACAGGCCCCCGGTGTGTGATGTTTGCTGCCCTGTGTCCAAGTGTTCTCATTTTTCAATTCCCACCTATGAGTGATAACATGCAGTGTTTGGTTTTCTGTCCTTGTGATAGTTTGCTGAGAATGATGGTTTTCAGCTTCATCCATGTCCCTATAAAGGACATGGACTCATCCTTTTTTATGGCTGCATAGTATTCCATGGCGTATATGTGAAATATTTTCTTTATCCAGTTTATCATTGATGGGCATTTGGGTTGGTTCCAAGTCTTTGCTATTGTGAATAGTGCCACAGTAAATATACGTGTGCATGTGTCTTTATAGTAGCAAGATTTATAATCCTTTAGGTATATACTCAGTAATGGGATCACTGGGTCAAATGGTATTTCTAGTTCTAGCTCCTCCAGGAATCGCCACACTGTGGTTGAACTAATTTACACTCCCATCAACAGTGTAAAAGTGTTCCTATTTCTCCACATCTTCTCCAGCATCTGTTGTTTCCTCACTTTTTAATGATTGCCATTCTAACTGGTGTGAGATGGTATCTCATTGTGGTTTTGATTTGCATTTCTCTGATGACCCATGATGATTAGCATTTTTTCATGTGTCTGTGGGCTGCATAAATGTCTTCTTTTGAGAAATGTCTGTTCATATCCTTTGCCCACTTTTTGATGGGGTTGTTTGCCTTTTTTGTAAATTTGTTTAAGTTCTTTGCAGATTCTGGATATTAGCCCTTTGTCAGATGGGTAGACTGCAAAAATTTTCTCCCATTCTGTAGGTGAACAGGCATTGATTTTCTAAGAGCTCTTTTGGTCATTACATTGTGAAGCCAGGGTTGAGAAATAATTATCTTCATTTTTTTTGTTCCTAAATTGGGCTAACTGGAGCCATTTCTCCTTATATCGATGAGATCTTATGAGAAACAGTTAATAAAATATCTTCACATACATTTGTGTAACATTTTATGGTTGTCAAAAAGAGTTTCAAATCTATTGGAGGTACACTAGGTAATTAAAGACTACAACAGAGGTAAATACGTTTTTTGGAAAGATCACTTGTCTAAATCTTGGTGGTGTCAGTGAACACTTCCTGGGGAAAGAGACTACAAATCTTTGGCATGAAATGCAAATTGGGGTTCAAGGTTAATCTGTGCAGAAACGCATGTCAGTATTCCATTCCTTTTTGTGGTCAAATAATATTCCATGGTATGAATAATCCACAAGAATTTAGTCACAGAAAACCACATATTATATGATTCCACTTATATGAAATGTCCAGAAGAGACAAATCTGTAGAGACAGAAAGTTGATTAACAGTTGCATAGAACTGGGCTGTAAGGGGTATGGGGAGATTGGTAAGTGACAGCTAATGAGTACAGAGTTTCACTTTGTAGTGATTACGAAGTTCTAAAAGTGATGGTTGAACTTATCTGTAAATATACTAAAAACCATTGAATTATGCAGTTTAAATGGGCAAATTATACATCCTGTGAAATATATCTCAATAAAGTTGTTCTGAAAAACAAGTGGGCTTGCAAGACCAGATGAGTGAGAGCACTGTATCTGGAGGGAGAAATCTCAGAAAGCACGGAGAGTTTAGAAACTGGTAAGTAGCTCCAGATGGCTGGCACATAGGGTTAGAGAAGGGTCCCAGAGGTGGTTAGAAGTGAAGCTAAATAAAACAAATGGGTCTGATCATGAAAGATATGTTTAGCCTTTAAATTTTTAAAAGTTGTGGTAAAATATATACAACATTTATCGTCTTAACCATTTTTAGTGGGTAGTTCAGTAGTGTTAAATATATTCACATTATCGTGCAATCCAATATCTGGAACTGTTTTATCTCACAATACTGAAACTCTATGTCTGTTAAATAACAATTCCCCATCTCCTCCTGCCCTAGCCCCAGGGAAGTATGATGACTATATATCATCAAATAAAAAATGTCAACAAAGAGACAGAAATTGTTAGAAAGAACCAAGTGAAAGTTTTGAAATTGAAAAGTGAAATAAGAATGATTAGAAAATCACTAGATGACCTCAATAGTAGGTTTTAGCATTAAAGAAAGAATTAGTGAACTTGAGGATAAATGATTAGAAATGAGGCCATGTGAATAGGAGAGAGAAAAAATAATGAAAACTTGTTCACAGAGACACAATCATTCTACCATAAAGACATATGCACACATATGTTCATGACAGCACTATTCACCATAGAAAAGACAGAGAATCAACCTAAATGCCCATCAGCAGTAGATTGGATAAAGAAAAGGTAGTACATATACAGCATGGTATAATATGCAGCCAAAGAAATGAATGAGATCATGTCCTTTGCAGCAACATGAAGGAGCTAGAGGTCGTTATTCCAAGTGAACTAACATAGGAACAGTAAACCAAATGCTGCATGTTCTCACTTGTAATTGCAAGCTAAACATTGAGTACATATGGACACAAAGAAGGGAACAACAGACAGTGGGGCCTTCTTGAGGGTGGATGCTGGGAGAAAGGTGAGGATCGAAAAACTACCTATCAGGTACTATGCTCATCACTTGGGTAATAATCTGTACAGCAAACCCTTGTGATGCACAATTGACCTGTATAACAAACCTGCACATGTACTCCTGAACCTAAAATAGAAGTTAAAAAATAAAGAAGAAATTTGCAAAAAACCCACCAGAGACTCAGAGAAATGTGGGATGGACCATTAAGTCCATCCATATATGCGTAATGAGAGTACCAAAAGAGAGAGCATGAAAGGGACAGAAGAAAACATTCTATGAAAAAATGGCTAAAAACTTCCTGGATGTGAGGAAAACTAGTAATTTACATATCCAAGAAGCTAAATAACTCCAAGTAGAATAAATGCAAAAAACAAAATCATAACTATATACACTGCAGCCAAAATATTAAAAGTCAAAAAGAAAGAGAATATCTTTAAAGCTCTAAGAGAAAAACAACTCATCATGTACAGGAAAATCACAATAAGATTAATAGTAAATTCTTCTGAAAATAATAGAGGCCAGAGGCAATGAGATGACAAAGTGATGAAGTTAAAACAAAATAAAAACAAACAACCAGTAAGATGAAGCTTATGTCAGAAAACCTATTTTTCAAAAATGAAGATAAAGACATTTCAAAACTAAAAAAGAGAAAGAAACAGAGAATTTATTGCTAGAAGACATGCCTTACAGAAATGCAAATGGAAATTTATCGTACTGAAAATAAAGATGTTAGACAATAATTTGAGTCCGCATGCAAAAACATAATTAACATAAAGGTAATATAAAGATAATTACAAAAGGCAACATAATTGCATATTTCCTCTTCAATTGTCTCTTGATTAAAAATATTAAGAGAACTAAAACAAGTAAATATATCAATATAGTAACTTGAAAACTTTCCACAAAGAAAAACCCAGGCCCAGATGGCTTCAATGTGAATCTACCAAACATTCAGAGATCAGTATCTTTCCTGTACTCTTCCAAAATATGCACAAGGAGGGAACATTTCTTAACTCAGTCTAAATGTCATATTTATTCTAATATCAAAACCAAACACATTACAGAAAACTACAGATCAATAAACCAGCTGAATATTAGGATATTAATATATAAAATAACTCCTCAACAAAATACTGTCGAACTGAATCCTGCAACTTATAAAAAGCGTGCATACAGGCTGGGTGCAGTGGCTAACGCCTGTAATCCCAGCACTTTAGGAAGCTGAGGTGGGAGGATTGTTTGAGCACAGTAGTTTGAGACCAGCTTGGACAACATAGTGAGACCCTGTCTCCACAAAAAAAATTTAATTTCTAGGTGTAGTGGCACATTTCTGTGATTCCAGCCACTCAGGAGGTGGAAGGATCACTTGAGTTTGGAAAGTCTCAGGCTGCGGTGATCTGTGATCTCACCACTGTGCTCCAGCCTGTGTGACAAAGCGAGACTCTGTCTCAGAAAAAAAGAAAAAAGTTATACCACATACAACATGACCAAGTGGGATTTATCTTAGAAATGCAAGGTTTGTTTAATATCTGAAAATCAATTAGTATCATAAACCATATTAATAGAAGAAAGGATAAACTTCATATCATCATCTCAATATAGGCAGCAAACATTAAAAAATACAATACCATTTCATGATAAAAGCACCCAACAAACTAGGAATAGAAAACTACCTCCTCAACTTGGTGTAGGCCATTCACAAGAAACCCACGGATAACCTTATATTTGATAGTGGAAGGCTGAATGCTTTACTTCTAAGGTCAGGAGCAAGACAAGGATATCTGCTCTTGCCACTTGTGTTTAACATTGTGCTGGAGATCCCAGATAGGGTAATTAGGCAAGATAAAGAAACAAAGGTCATCCAGATCATGAAGGAAGAAATACAACTATCTTTAATGGCAGATTTAATGGTCTTGTACGTTTCCTCGTATCCTAAGAAACACATGTACTCACACATACAACTATTGGAACTAATAAATGAGTCCAGTAAGGGTGCAGAACATTAGATCAATACACAAAAATCAATTGCTTTTAATACATTACCAATAAACATTGTAAAAATAACATTAAGAAAATAATTCCATTTATAATGCATCAAAAATAATATTTAGTTATACATTTAATAGAAGTGTAAACTTATACACTGAAAACCATAAAACCTAATCTCACAGAATTAAAAAAGTTCTACAAAAATGAAAGAACATCTTGCGCTCATGGATTGGAAGAGTTAATACTGTTAAGATGTCAGTACTCTAAATTGAACTATAGACAATGCAGTGTCTATCAAAACTCCAGCTGGCTTTTTTACAGAAATTAATTTTCAAATCTGTATCTGATCAGAGATTTCTATTCAGAAGCCATAAAGAATGCCTATAACTGAACGATAAAAACAATTTTAAATGAGCAAAGAATTTGAATATGCATTTTTTCAAAAAAGATATACAAATGGCCAATAAGCAAAAATAATAATAATGATAATAAAGATGTTGAGCATCATTTGTCATTTTTCAGACAAATAAAAATCAAAACTACCACTTCACATCCACTAAAATGGCTACGATCAAGAAAACAGATAATAATCATTGTCAAGGATGTGGAGAAATTGGACCCTAATGCATTGCTGGTGAAAATGTAAGTTGGCGTAGCCATTTTGGAAAACAGCTTAGTTAAACAGTCAGAAGATTAAACATGAAGATACCTTATTACCAAGTATTTCCATTTCTACTAAGAGAAGTAAAAACATATACCCACAAAACACTTCTACACAAATGTTCATAGTAGGTTTAATCATAATAATTGAAAGATAGAAGTAACTGTTCAAATATAACACGTTGCATAACACATAGTTGAATACTATTTGGCAATAAAAAATGAAGTACCAATGCATGCTACAACATGGATGAACCTTGACAACCTTGAGAAATGGGAGGTGATAACTAATGGGTATGTTTTTCTTTTCTTTTTTTTTTTAAGGAGGAACTAAAATATTCTAAAATGAGATTGTGATAATAGTTACACAACCTTGTAAATACACTAAAAATACTGAATTAGATATTTTAAATTGGTTAATTGTATATGTGAATTATATTTCAAGCTGTGAAAAAGATATGAACTGTTTAAGTAAACAAAATAACAATATATTATTATAATATGTATGTAAATATAATGGATGAAAATAATAACAAAAGCTAGAAGGAGATATACTACTGTAAAGTTCTTATACTATTAGCCAACAAAGGATCTAAATTGAATTATAAAAAATACTAAGATAATCCAAAAGTTGTCTGAAAAATAGGAAAAAGAATATATGGGAAAAAGGAGAACAAATAGTAGAGGTACCTTTATTTCAAGGTTGACTATAAAGCTTTGTCATCAAGACTGTATGCTGTTGACATTAATATAGAGAAATACATCAATGGAACTGAATAGATAACTTAGAAGTAGACATATACAAACATGTACAATTGATTTTTAGCAAAAGTGAAAAATAATTCTGTGGAGAAATGATAGTCTTAAAGAACAAGTGATTTGGCAACAACTGGATATAAACATTCACGCAATGCACTTTGATTGATGCCTTGCGGCATATGCAAAAGTAAGCTCAAAATGGATTACAGACCTAGAAATAAGTCTGAATGCAACAAAACTTATAGAAGGAATCATAGGAGAAAAATTTTGTGATCTTGTATAAGGTGAAAATTTCTGAGACACAACAGCCAAAGGCACAATCACAAAAGGAAAAATTAACAAATTTGGCTTTATCAAAATGTAAAAGCTTGTGCTATTTGGAAGATACTGTGAGGAGAATGAAAAACAAGCTACAATTCACAATAGCAAAGGCATGGAATCAACCCAGGTGCCCACCAATGGGAAACTGGATACAGAAAATATGGTACATATGCACCATGGAGTACTAAGCAGCCATAAAAAGAACAAAATCATGTTCTTTGCAACAACATGGATGCTGCTGGAAACCATTATCCTAAGTGGACTAACACAGAAACAGAACTCCAGATACCAAATGTTGTCACTTACAAGTGGGAGCTAAACATTGAGTAGACATGGTCATACAAATGGGAACAAGAGACAATAGACATTGGGAAATACAGGAGAGAGGACAGAGGGAACAGGTTAAGGGTTGAAAAAAAGTACCTATTGGGTACTATGCTCATTACTTGGGTGACAGACTCATTCATACTCTAAACCTCAGCATCATGCAATATACCTATATAAACAACCTGCACATGTACCCCTGATACTAAAATAAAGTTTGATGAAAGAAAAGAAAACAAAAAGGACAAGCTATGGACTGGGAGAAAATATTTGAAAAATATGTGTCTAATAGAGAATATAAATATCTGTCTAATAGAATATATATAAATAGAATAAGATATGTCTAATAGAATATATAAAGATCTGTCAAAACTCAATACAAAACAACTGAATAAAATGGGCAAAATATATGACCATGCTTGTCATCAAAGATGATGATATAGAGATGGCAATAAGCAAAAAAAGAGATGCTCAATATCATTTAGTCATTAGGGAAATGCAAATCAAAATCAAGATGAGATACCACTACATAATTATTGATAGGCTATAATTACGAAGATTGATCATATCGCATGTTGGCAAGGATGTGGAGGAAAGGGCATTTCTTACACTGCTGGTTGCAAAAAAAAAAATGGTACAACCACTTTGGCAATGTCTTAAGATGTTAAACATCTTCACAATGTGCTTATTTCACGTTGCATGCCTGTATCAGAAAATCTTAGTTACACCATAAATATATACTCCTACTATATACCCACAAAATTTTTTTTAAAAAGTTAAACATGTACCTAACATGTGATGCAGGCATTTTATTCCTAGTCATTTGTCATTAGGATGTGAAAGCCTATGTTCACGAAAAAACATATATGAATATTCATAAAATTTTAAAAACAGTTTATTTTTAATTGCTATTTTTAATAGGTAAAGTTGAAAAGTTCTTCAACATATGAACTGATAAACAAATGGTAATATATCTATACAATGGAATAGTACTCAATAATAAAGAGAAATAAGCCATTGGTACAAAATGATTTTGCCCAGTGAAAAAAGTAAGAAAAAAGCCAGAAAAAAGCAATAATCAGAATATGCTCATCTAACAGCAATGTTACACTCAAGATTTTACAGACGTATGTGAAATATTAGTTGAGAGTGACTAAACCCACGTAATACAAATATGTATTGCCATTTATTTTCTTAAATTGTATTAACTAATATTAAAAGTTAATTTATTTCTATAAAACCCCTGGAAGATAACTTAGGAAATACCATTCTGGACATAGGACTTGGGGGCAAAGATTTCATGATGAAAATGCCAAAATCAGTTGCAACAAAAACAAAAATCGAAAAATGGGACCTAATTAAACTAAATAGCTTCTGCACAGCAAAAAAACAAAAACAAAACAAAACAAAAAAAAACTATCAACAGAGTAAGCAGACAACCTACAGATTGGAAGAAAATATTTGCAAACGATGCATCCAACAAAGGTTTAATATCCGGAATCAATAACAAACAGAACAAATTAACAAGCAAAAAACAACCCCTTTAAGAAATGGGCAAAAAACACGAACTGATACTTTTCAAAAGAAGACATACATGCAGCCAACAAGCATATGAAGAAATGCTTAATGTCACTAATCATTAGAGAAATGCAAATCAAAACCACAGTGAGATACCATCTCACACCAGTCAGAATGGCTATATTAAAAAGTTAAAAATAACAGATACTGGTGAGGTTTCAGAGAAAAGGGAATGCTTGTACACTGAAGGTGGGAATGTACATTAGTTTAGCCATTGTGGAAAGCAGTAAGAAGATTTCTCAAATAACTTAGAACCAGCAGTCCCATTACTGGTTACACATACCCAAAGGAATATAAAACATTCTACCATAAAGATACATGCATGCATATGTTCATTGCAGCACTATTCATGATAGCAAAGATGTGGAATCAACCTAATTTAGCCCAGCAATGGTAGACTGGATAAAATAAATGTAGTAAATGTACACTATGGAATACTGCACCACCGTAAAAGAAGAAAATCATGTCCGTTGCATCAACATGGATGGCGCTGCAGGCCATTATCCTAAGCAAACTAACACAGGGACAGTAAACCAAATACTGCACTTTCTGACTTATAAGTTGGATCTAAATATTGTGTACATACGGACACAAAGAAAGTAAAAGACACTGGGGAGGGTGGGAAAAGGGTAAGGATTGAAAAGCTACCTGTCAGGTACTATGCTTATTACCTGGGTGATGAAACTATTTGTATACCAAACCCCCGTGACACACAATTCACCCACATGAATACCTGCATATGTACCCCTGAACCTAAACTAAAATTTAAACAAGAAATATGATCTGCTGGATTTCTACTTTCACGATGTTAGCTTCATTTTTAGGCATAGAACTTTTTGTTATAAATACTTTTTCTGGTGTTTGAAAATAATGTATATGCTCTGTTTATTTCCCATAAATGCTATGCATTTGTTCATCTAGTTAACTCACCACATTTTCTAAAAAAGTTATTTAACATTCAGAAAAAGTTAATTTAGTTTTTTGTTCTTTGCATGTACACAAAAAACATGAACATTGAAAATATTGAAATATTTTAGAGCAAAGTTTTTAGAAAATATATAAAGTATATTACATAGAACTTTTGTTGTAACAGAAATGAATCGAATCAAGCAAAACAATTTATATTCATATTTCAGAAGTTATAGGACCAAAATTGAAAGGAAGAAATGGCTGGGGACAGAACAAAAATACAACCTACAATTCTCATGAAAAAAGTATTTACAGTAATAGAATTACCACAATTCCTGATGATTCTGTGCACCTGGATACTCACGTTGCCTGGTTCTTTGGCAATCTTAAAGTACGGCACTGCTGCAGCGGTATAAATAAGTATCCCACTAGCCCTCTGGCATGGGAGACAGGATGGAATTGTGTGGAGAGGAAGAGAAATATTTCAGAATAGTTTTGAGATAAAAGAAATGTGAAGCAACTGTGGTGTGGAACAAAGCACTGGAAAAGATGGCATAATTTCAAAGAAATATTTTTGTGGTCTGCAGATCCTCTTGCAAAGTGTTTGAGAATTTGAAATAGAGAATTGAGTTATCCTGAGTGTACTCTTTGGTCTAAAAACTGTGCTTCTTTTGTGTAACATAATCTCAATGGGATTCTTCCCCTGTGAATCACAGGAAACAGAAAATAGTCTTCATGACTCTTTTCACAATTCTCTGAAGGATAACACATATCAATTTCATTCTAGATGCATAGGAAAATAAGTTAATTCATACATAAAATGGAGGCCTTTAGTGCATTTGGTAGGGGCTTAATTTTTCATGGAATCCCAGTTAAGGAAGGCCTAGAGTACATCATAGGCTTTATTTAGGACTATTTCACAGAAATCAAGGGCAAAAAATGTACAACTAGTCTTTTGGAAGCTGACATTTCCTGGCCAAAGAATCAGATTAAGTTTTAATCAGGTTATTTCAAAGAATTGGTGACAAACAGCAAAAATTGGCTGCTGAACACTGAGTCCTGCTAGGGGATTAGCCAATAGGATCATTATGACCCAGCCAATGTCCCAGAAGGGCATAGAATAGAAAGTGTGTGTGTCTGTATGTGTACGTGTGTATCTGAGTATAGAGGAAGGTTAGCTTTGTTTCTTCATTTTCTTGAGTTATACATGTGCTACTCGTCCTCTTTGTTTTTGTCCCATGTTCATCTTTGTCCCATATGGCTCTGGACTTACATGACACATTATTTTTTCCAAGGCTCCCATTTTCTTTTATTTTTCTTTTTAATATATTCCAGTAGGTTTTAGGGGAACAAGTGGTGTTTGGTTATATGGATAACTTATTTCGGGGTGATTTCTGAGATTCTGGTGCACCCATTAGCTGAGTGGTATACACTATACCCAATATATAGTCTTTTAACCCTCACCTCCCTCCCTCCTTTCCCCCTGAGTCTCTAAAATCCATTGTATGACTCTTATTTAAGGCCCCCATTTTCAAACTGCTCATGTATTCTTAGAAGATTTGCTTTTCTTAGACTAAGTGCGCTGGCTCGTGCCTGTAATCTCAGCGCTTTGGGAGGTGGAGGAGGGAGGATCCCTTGAACCTAGGATTTCGAGACAAGCTTTGATAACATGGAGAAATACCATCTCTACAAAAAAATAGCCGAGCATGGTGGCATGAACCCGTAGTCCGAGCCTGTACTCAGGAGCCTGAGGTGGGAGGATTGCTTGAGGCTAGGAAGTCCAGGCTGCACTGCAGCCTGGGCAACAGAGCCAACCCTCTTTCAATAAACTTTGCTCTTTATTATGCTCTGTAAAATGAGAAGTAGTAACTTTCTTTATAATCCAAGGAATGATTTTCTTCTATGTTATAGTTCTAGTCTTCTACTTTCAGCCTATGGTCCCAGTTCTGTAGTCCTTTTTCATCAAAGAAAAGATCGTATTTATTTTTTGCTTTTTAAAATTGATTTTTGAATAGACAATTTATAAAAACAAGATGAAGTCAAAAAGTTACAAAAGATATTTCATAGAATTTAACACTCAGTAATTCTTCCCCGATGTAATCAGCATTACTAATTTTTTATGTAACTTTTCCGATATTTTATTTATGTGGAAGTACATTTTTCTGTATATTATTCTGTATATCTGTTTTCTTTAACAAATGTTAGTTACTATAAATACTAATATATATATACTGCTTTTTTCCCCACAGTACAGAACATTTAAATCTTAACATCTGCCGTAAAACTAACTTCCTTAGTAAAATGTAAAATAGAAAATGAGAAGAGAATTTGATTCCTTTGACATTGGTTATCTTCTCTGGCTGCCTAAATTTCACTTTTTGGCTTAACCAGCAAATGAAATATGTATATGTATAGGTCACATTACAAAATTTTATATTAATTAAATGCATAGTTAGATAAAATAATTTATTATATAACTTTACAATAAATTCTGAAAAATGTGTTTAAGTGAATCTTTTTTTGGTTTTAAATTTTTTCATGTAGACAAGACTTTAGAGTAGCGCTAAACTTTATTAAGAGATCAGATATATTTAGTAAGAGATCAGTTCTCATAGTATTTATTTTCACAAAATTCGTGTGATTAATCAGTCAAGCTTCTTGCCAAATAAGAGAGTCAGTAGTTTTTAGCATAATGATCATTTGTAAGGTTTCTTGGTTTAAGCTGGTGATTTTGATCTCTAAGAGTTTCACATTTATGCCACAAAATGTGAGAACATAAAACTACTCATTTGCTAATTTGGACATAATTTTACATTGGAAAACTATTCTTATCTTACAATTTAGCTTTTGTAATACATAAAAGATAGCTTTTATATTATTTTGGAAAAAGTTGTCGGATTACAAAATATAGTTATTCCTATTTTGGCCTGTTGGAATCTGACATTCATTTGTTTGTGAGGAATAACCTGGGAAATACGGCTTTATAGCACTGGCACTTGCAAAATAGAAAATATAATTAGCTTGAGATGTAGTAAATGACTTTGTTTTTTCCATAAAGCCAACATTACGCCAAATAACAATAACTCTTAGAAACATTTCTAAGTCATTCCATTTTATTTTTAGTTTTATAATATTTACTTGTAAATTAAATTTTACTTCTCAAATGAAATAGTTTTCTAAATGAGTAGAAAACACCTCCTGTGGTTGTTTCTAATTTCATTTTCTGTTAACATAGCTGTTGGCACTAGAAATGCAGAACAATTTTCAGAGTACTGTCAACCATGTAATTTCTTGGCAAATACATGGCAATTACTTCCATGTAATTATAGTGTCAGTCTATGGGATTACACAGCTTAGTCTAGGAAGACAGTTACCTGGTCATCTTGTCCATCATTCTACCGTATTTGTTTCCTATGTCAATGCCCTGGTCACACCATGAATTATGGCTCCCCTTAATACTGCAGTCTGGTCAAAGCTATAGAATTCAGCTAAAGGCAACTCATTTTCTTATGTTCCTAGATTATTCCTTTGGATTAAGACTAAGGCACCATTGTGGGTTAACTTTTGTTACTTATTAATGCTCCAGGGGCATGTATTAATGAATGTTGTGGAGTATCTTTAAAGAATCAATAGAAATATTAAACCAATTAATTAACATAAATACAATATAAAGAAAGACAAACCATTAAAAAGTGTGATAATTTTAACTTTAGAAACAAGTTACACTTAGCTTTATTGTGTTATTTTACAAATTGAAGGTTTGTGGCAACCCTGCATCAAGCAAGTCTATCAGCACCACTTTTCCAACAGCATGTGCTCATTTTGTGTCTCTGTGACATATTTTGGTAATTCTTGGAATATTTCAAATGTGTCATTAATATTATATCTGTTATGGTGGTCCATAATCAGTGATCTTTGATGTTACTATTATAACTGTTTTGAGCACCATAAACCATGTCCATATGAGATGTCGAATTTTATCAGTAAATGTTGAGTGTGATCTGACTGCTCAAACAACTGGCCGTTCCCTCATCTCTCTGCCTCTCCTTGGGCCTCCTTATTCCCTGCAAATGACCAAATTAATAACTCTGCAATGACCTCTAAGTGTTCAAATAAAAGGAAGGGTCACAAATCTCTCACTTTAAATCAAAAACTAGAAATGATTAAGGTTAGTGAGGAAAGCATGTCGAAAGCTGAGGTAGGTTGAAAGCTAGGCATCTCGCAACAGTCAGTTAACTAAATAGTGGATGCAAAAGAAAAGTTCTTGAAGAAAATAAAAATTACAATTCTAGTGAATACATGAGTGAGAAGAAATCAAAGCAACTGTGTTGATCCTGTGGAGAAAGTTTTAGTGGTGTGGATAGAAGATCAATCCAGCCACAACATTCTCCTAGACCAAAGCCTAATCCAGAACAAGGCCCTAACTCTCTTGAATTCTATGAAAGCGGAGAGAGGGAAGGAAGATGCAAAGGAAAAGTTGGAAGCCAGAAGAGTTCGGTTCTTAAGATTTAAGGAAAGAAGCCATCTCTATAGCATAAATGTGCAAGGTGAAGCAGCAAGTGCTGATGTGGAAGCTGTAGCAAGTTCTCCAGAAGATCTAGCTAAGATAACTAATACATGTGGCTACATTAACTAATATATTTTCATTGTAGACAAAACAGCTTCCCATGGGAAAAGGATGCCATCTAGTACTTTCATAGCTGAAGAGGAGAAGTCACTGCCTACATTCAGGCTTCAAAGGACCAGCTGACTCTTGCTAGGGGCAGCTGGTGAATTTAAGTTGAAGCCAATGCTCATTTACATCCTGAAAAATCTTGAGCCCTTAAGAATTATGCAAAATCTACTCTGCTTGTGCTCTATAAATGGAACAACAAAGACTAGATGACAGTATATCCATGAGCAGCATGGTTTACTGATTATTTTAAGCCCACTGTTGAGACCTGCTGCTCAGAAAAATATTTCAAAATATTACTACTCATTGACAATGCACCTACTCACCCAAGAGCTCTGATGGAGATGTACAGAGAGGTTATTCTTGTTTACATAGCTGGTAACACAACATTCATTCTGCAGCCCATTGATCAGCAATAAATTTTGACTTTCAAGTCTTATTCTTTAAGAAATGCATTTCATAAAGCTATAGTTGCCATAGATAGTGATTCCTCTGATGAATCTGGGCAAAGTAAATTAATTGAAAACCTTCTGGAAAGTATTCACCCTGCTCTAGATGCCATTCAGAACATTTGTGATTCATGGGAGGAGGTCAATATTGTTGCAATGACAATGAAAAATTTAGCACATTACATAAACTTATATGATAAAGTGGAGACAGAGTTTAACAGGATTGACTCAAATTTTGAAAGAAGTTATGTGGGTAAAATGCTATCTAATTGTGTCTCATGTTATAGAAAAATCTTTCATGAAAGTAAGAGTCAATTTGATATGGGAGGGGAGCAGGGAAGTGCTGGGTAGAGAAGGGCATGGTCTCTGACCAGGGCTCCACCCCTGGGTCTGCGCCCATGGACCTAGGTGAGGATGGGCATTTCTGTTTTCATGCCCAAATATTGCATTTTCCAAGACCACCCTGTCCCCCCACCCCTGCCATCCTGTGCCTATAAAAACCCAAGACCCAGCAGGCACAGACACAACTGTCTGGATGTCAAGAGAAATGCATGGGCAGAAGAGCATACAGGCAGCTGGACATGGAGAGGAGCGGAAGAACACACCAGCAGGCACCAGCAGATGCCAGCAGGCCATCGACCAGCAGAACAAGGCAGAGGCTTAGGGGAAATTGGTTGGGATGGTTGGAGGATAGTTCAGTGGAAAGTTCAGTTGGAGGATAGTTCAGGACTGAGTGGCCCCACTCCAGGGGAAAACCACCATCCCACTCCATCCCCCTTCTGGTTCCCCATCCACCTGCTGAGAGCTATTTCCACTCAATAAAACCTTGCACTCATTCTCCAAGCCCACATGTGATTTGATTTTTCCGGTACCCTAAGGCAAGAACCCAGGATGCAGAAAGTCCTCTGTCCTTGCGATAGAGCAGAAAGTCTAATTAAGCTGATTAACACAAGCCACTTGCAGAGGGCAAAACTGAAAGAGCACGTTGTAACACATGCCCACTGGGGCTCAATCCCAGTTGCTGCCATGGGGTCGGTGTTCCCTGCGACGTGCCTGCCTGTCTGCATGCTCCCCCAGGGTTATGAGCAGCCAGGCACCCAAGAAGCCAGCCACACCCCCATCGCACATCCTGTGATGGGGATAAGGGAACTTTTCCCATTTCAAATTGAGAAGAAAAACTTCATTCTTGTCTTATTTTACCAAATTGCTACAGCCAACTCAAACTTCAGCAATCAATTCCCCGATTAGTCAGCAGCCATCAACATTGAGAAAAAAACCTTTACCAGCAAAAGACTACAACTTGTTAAAGACTCAAGTAATTATTAGCAATTTTTAGCCATGATATATTTTTAATTAAGATATGTACTTTTTAAAAGACATAATGTTATTGTACACTTAATTGACTACAGTATAATGTAAACATAACTTGGTTATGGAAACTGGAAAACCACAAAATTCATAAGATTCACTTTACTGCAATATTTGCTTTACTGTGGTTGTCTGGTACCAAACTGCAATAGCTCCAAGGTGTATGCCTTTTTGTTTCAATGCTCATCACCTAACTTTTCTAAATGAACTATAAAAGGAAATACACAGTTATTCACACTGACACACTAGAATGGATTTTATATTGAAGAGTGAAGAAGCAGAAAAACATGTTCATATTTTCAGTTTAAGAGAATATTATTTTTTGGCTTAGTTTTGGATAAAGTAAATGTTGAAATCCCTTAATGGAAAACCATTTTTTGTTAAAAATTTTACAAATTTAAATAGAATTTTATTTAACTTTCAGATTACTTTTCTTATAAATACAGAAATTACAATGATATTAAAAGGTTCTTATTTCCTAAGAGTGGGAGCTTGATCGGTATGATCCACTTTTTGTAGGCATTTAGATTTACCTAAATAATTTCGATATTATAGAAAATGCTTTAATTATGATGATGAAAGTAGTATGAAGTTTCAATGGATTTACTGTATTTGTATATATTGGCAAAATTTCCATAAGTATAAAGAAATATGAAGGATAACAGGGATGTTTTAACTAATATATGAATACTGTTAGTTAACAATTATTGAATTATCTGATAAATTATGAAAACCTTCAGTTAATTTTGCCTGAATGCAAAAAATCTGAAGGAAAATGTTTTCAATATTTTTAAATAATTATTGCTTAAAATCTGTCTTACTCTGTTTATTTTTAAAATGCTATTTGTTTACACCACCAAATTATTAACTCTCAGAAATTTCTTTTCAGGGCTTAAAAAATATCAAAATATAGGAAATTATTTTACAAAGATATTTGTACATTAACTACCTTTTTAGTAATTTATAAATATAAATAAATGTATTCATTTCTTCAAAAGTATTTTTGAGTATCTACCTGATTCCAGACATAGTACAAGTCCTGCAGAGGAGGCAGAGTTACAAATATGAAGATGTTTTTTCTTGTTCTTGTTTTCTTCTCAGAAATGGCAGAAAACAGTTGCTAAATGTTATTCAGCACACCACTGCAAAATGGTACTGCCTTTGCAATCAGATATACCTGAAAGCCTTGTCTTATACTGTATAAATTTGTTTCCTCATCTGAAAGGAGCAAATTATGTCATTACTAACATCATGGGTTTGTTGTGAGGATTAAATAAAGTAATCATCATAAAATGTTTAGCATGTCTTGGTTCATATCAAACTCATTACATTCCTATTTCAGTTACAGATTTCACCCTCAAAACATCCAAATTATGTTAATTATTAACAGCAGATGCTATAGTAAGACAGACTGAATCAGTAAGTATTATTGATGTATCTTACAAGACTCATGTGGAAAGTATTGAGGCAGTGTAGAAAAGGGAGTGTTCAATGCTGTCAAGAAAGACTCACAGAAAAGGTAATGAATGGGTGGGATTATGACAGATGTACCAGAGTCTACTAAACAAAGAAAGTGGATGGCTTGCAGAAAATCCTAGGCAATCAGAATATTGTGTGAATGGCACAGATGTGTTGTAGAAAGATATTTGATAAAATGGACAATGTCTTCAGAGGCATCTATGTGTGGTTTGATTCCAGGCAAAGTCTGAGCAACACGAACATCTTTCTACAATGACTGCTGACAGTAAATATCATCTGCTACATAATTTTGCCTGAAACATGATATATTTTTGTTTTCTCTCTGCCTCATAATTCCTAGAATTAAGGAAGTGAAAGCTTTCCCACTGAATATTGACCACCAGGCTCAAATATACAATTATAAATTAAAGCATTAAACAAAGTAGGTCTTCCAAGTGATTTATAAATATTAACTAAGTCACTGATTTAAGTGTCAGGTTAGGTAGTTAGACATTCATATTAACTTTTATAACTGAGAACTTTGAAAAAAAGAGTAGCGTGTCTTCATTTAAATTCAGAAAAGCCCATACATTTGAAATTTGTATTCCATGAATACAACCTATTCTTAAATTGAGTATTTCATTGAATGGAGCTGAAGGAATAATATTATCTAAATAGTATATCCATCAATTTTTTGCCTAGATTTATTATTTGTTTTTAATGTTTAAAAATTGGGGGGTTACAGTGTTATTTTTATGCTGGTCATTGTAAAATTATTATACACACTTCCATCATTGTTTAAAACCTCCTGGTACATTATATTGTGTTGTTTCAGTCTCTTCTGTATGTTTAACAAAAAATATTGACAACCAAGGGATGTTTTATATTTTTAATAAGAGAGAGTAGAAAATAAATACTAACAAACAATCAACCACATGTTTATTAATGCTTGGGGTCTTGCTAAGTTGTCCTTGAGACAATCTCCTTCCTTTGGACTATGATTTCCCACGGAGACATCACTTTGTAATGCGAAAGTAATTCTTTAGTTACCAGACTGCCTCCTAAGGTACGTAAGGATTATAGGCCATAGATTTGAAACAATTTGATTATTTAATATAGCCATTTGCATTTATTACTCATGTATGGGTCAAAATGTATGTGGGTGTAGGGTTTCATGCTACATGTTAGAAAAGGATTAGTAGTTTATGTTTACTGTGGAGCTCCAGTCCCTGAATATCTGGCCATGATTGGTGTGCTAAACCCCTGCTCACTCTGAACATGACTAGGCTCTCCTCTGCCTTCTATCCCTTCTATCCTGACTGCTTTCAGTAAAAACAAAGTCTGTACTCAATAGACCCATTGATAAGAATAGTTCAATTATTTTTCCAAGACATCAGACCAACAGGGCATGTCTTTAACACATAGCATACCTACTTTGATATGCAGTAAAAAGTGGGGTCTCTCTTCTTGTTTCTCCTGGTTGGCTTTCACCTCTTCATTCCCCCTTTATGCTTTAGCAAACTACTTAAAGGTATGAAACTTTTAACTTCTCTATTTGGAAGTTTTTTTTGTGTTTTTTTTTTCCTGGAAGAATTTTTTTTTAACAAATATATGTCTCTAAATGAAGTGTCACAGTGACACTTATGTAGAGGAAAAAAAATCTGACCCAGCTCAAATTATGGAATCAGAATTAATCTCTCATTAAGGTATTATTCAAATTTCTTGGCTTGGATCAGATTCACATGACCTATGAATTCAGACTGTGCAAGCAAGGGGACTTGAATTGATGTAGACAAGAGAACCAATAAGGAAATTAGAAATTTATAGCCAAAAGAAAAAAATAAAGCCACTTTAATTTCACTTCATGAAGTCTTTCCAAAGTAAAATCAAGGATATTCCAAAACTGAGCAAAGACAATAAAAGTAATTTGTCAAAATCAAACACATTTAGAGTTACAAAGAAAGCATTTCTAGTTGTGACCCTTAGGACCTGTCATTACTAAAAGAGGCTGTAAAAAAGGTTTGGGAAAAAGGTATTAAGGGAATAGAGGCTGATAAGGTAGAAATCTTCATAGCTAATATAAAAGTAAATCTTCCTAAACCAGAACCAACTGTAAAAAGGAAAGATTTACTGCTGGCTCTCTGTCTCTGTTGCTGTAATGGCCATGCCATTAGCTATATGTTGTGAAAGTAGCCACTTGGTAAGATGGGAGGCATTATTTTTAAATTGATCCTAGAATTCTCAGTACTGTCTTTTTTTTGGTTCTACATTCTTGCGAAAATTTTCCTGACAAGAGCAGACAGTTGTAGACCTAGTTTTGTGACTTCATCTTTGATACTGTATAGTGTGGTGGGCTTTATTTTCACATATGTGCATGTTTGAAAGCCAGTTGTATTAGTTACTGTGTCTTCTGTGGCACATTGCTTACACTAAAAATTTCAGTTTCACAACTGGGAAAACAATATGGATGATGATGATGACAATAACAAATACTTATATTATTGTGAGAATCAAAATGTTATTACAGCTTCCTAAAATTTTTATTAAAGGACTTGGCATACAGTTCAATTTTAGCTTAAAATAAGAAGAATCAGACTATGGGCTCTCAGCAACTCTTCTAGTCTCATATTGTGAAGAAATTATCTTCACGTAACATACCTTTTAAACTTATATTTTAAGTTCAGGGGTACAAATGCAAATATTTTAAGCATAGTTTGTGAGATAATAGATATACTAAAGTGAAAAGGCTCATAGTAAAAATGATTTTAGCTCTTCATGGCATTTAAAAATCATCCCAAAACACCCAATAAATTGAGTCTTCAATAGACAATTACTCACTGATTAAGCATAAAGAAACAGAAACTTAAACAGAAACAGAAATGTCATTTTGATGAAGGAAAGGGATGTTCAAGGAAGGAGGGAAGCAAGTTGGAAACAAAGGAATGACAAGAACAAAACTGAAAACAGTATTCGAAACAACTAAACTAATGATTCCAGCAGCGTGAATCAGGTTCCAGGTGAAAGGAGCAGGATGTGAAGTAGCAAATTCTTGACCATGCCCTTTAGAGGCATTATTTTATTTAATTTGCATGGTTACCCTATGAGAGTAAGATTATGTTTTAATTTTACTAATAAGAAAACAACCTTGAGATGTTCTAATATCGAAGTCCTAAAGAAGAGATGAGATAGACTTATTTAATTTTCTGAGTTTTTTTTTCTTTTACGGGAATAATTTAGGTCAAGATCAGACAGGGGTCACGACCTTGGTTGAAATGAAAAAAGTCAAAGAATAACAGATGCTGTTGAGGTTGCAGAGAAAAGGGAATGTTTATACACTGTTAGTGGGAAGGTAAATTAGTTCAGTCACTGGAAAGCAGTTTAGAGATTTCTCAAAGACCTTGAAACAGAATTACCATTCAAATCCCATTATTGGGTATATACCCAAAGGAAAATAAATTGTTCTACCCAAAAGATACATGCACTCAAATGTTCGCCACAGCACTATTCACAATAGCAAAGACATAGAATCAACTTAGATGCCCATCGATGGTGGATTGTATAAAGAAAATGGTACATACACACCATGGAACACTACCCAGCAATATAAAGTATGAAAGTATGTCCTTTGCAGCAATATGGATGCGGTTGTAGGCCATTATCCTAGGCAAATTAATGCAAGAACAGAAAACCAGATACCACATTTTCTCACTTATAAGTGAGAGCTAAAAATTGAGTACATATGCATATAAACATGGGAACAATAAACACTGTGGACTAGTAGAGCTGGGAGGGAAGGAGGGTAGTGAGAGTTGAAAAATTCCCTATTGGGTACTATGCTCAGTACTTGGGTGATGGGCTCATTCATACCCTAAACATCAGCATCACACAATATACCCATGTAAGAAATCTGCATATACACTGACAAAACCTAAAAGATGAAATAAAAAAAAGACATTGAAGTAACAGAAGAAGCCGAGATAGAAATCACTTTCTCGTTCCTACAGATCCCAAGGGAATCTGGGGATTCCCTTTTCTCTGGGACTCAGGTGGGACTCCAAGGAACTGGCTGGCAGAATAGACTGTAAGACAATACAATATTGAACAATACTGTTTTCCAAAATCTTTCCAAACCCTCAAAATTATCAAGCTTGGTGTGTTTGTGTGTGTGTGTGTGTGTGTGTGTGTGTGTGTGTTAAAGAGAGAGAGAGGAGGGAAGATGCAGGGAGATGAGGGGAGTATTCCCTTTTATGTAAATCACCTTTGTTCTTATTATTCATATACTCTATAGAGTCATACACAATATATCATTCTTGATTTTCTTACTTTGATGCTTGTTCTTCCAGTTATTTTCCATTATAGACTTGGGCAGATTTATGCTGCAGTGAATTGTTAGGTTATAGCAGTGCAAGGTGTCTAGGGTTGAGAAAATGGATTTTTTTGTACTATGAAACAGCTTCCAAGTAGTGAGCTAAACAAGTTTGGTGATGCAAAAAATATGATTATCAATTTATCCCATAATAATGATTCATCTCATGACAATTCACATTACAGAGAATGCAAAATGTTATGAATGCCTCCTTGGCAGAGGTGATATGCCTCCTATCACTGCATATATTAGAAAAGCATCATCTTAAATGACCAGCTCCAGGCTTTCCAAAATTCGTATAAAAATGTATTTCAAATGGTAAACTCAAGATACCTAGTAGTTATTACTCTTGTTTAATAGGAAGTTTTCTTCTTAGTAACCATCTTAATAGTCAGTTTATAACCTTCCTGCATCTTTAAATGTTCTACTTGTGTTAAAAAAAAAATTCTTTTTTATTAGAGGCCCAGTTTCTTTTTGTGGAAGTCAGAAAAAAAGTCTTAGTTTCCTCTATAGCTAGAGCACAGTTATATGACCTAGGTTCCACTAATTGGAAAATACTTAATTCAGAAGGTGATGACTCAAATAGGCAGTGTCTTAGTCTGTTTTGTGTTGCTGTAACAGAATACCCGAAACTTAGTAGTTTGTGAACAATAGAAGTTTATTTGACTCACAGTTCTGGAGGCTAGGAAGTTCAAGGCATTATTCACAATAGCAAAGACTTGGAACCAACCCAAATGTCCAACAATGATAGACTGGATTAAGAAAATGTGGCACATATACACCATGAAATACTATGCAGCCATAAAAAATGATGAGTTCATGTCCTTTGTAGGGACATGGATGAAATTGGAAATCATTATTCTCAGTAAACTATCGCAAGAACAAAAAACCAAACACCGCATATTCTCACTCATAGGTGGGAATTGAACAATGAGATCACATGGACACAGGAAGGGGAATATCACACTCTGGGGACTGTGGTGGGGTGGGGGGAGGGGGGAGGGATAGCACTGGGAGATATACCTAATGCTAGATGACGAGTTAGTGGGTGCAGCACACCAGCATGGCTCATGTATACATATGTAACTAACCTGCACAATGTGCACATGTACCCTAAAACTTAAAGTATAATAAAAAAAAAAAAGAGAGAGAGAAAAAAAAAAGAGCCTGATGCTGGGACCTAGTGAGGGCCTTCTTTCTGCTTCATTCCATGGTGAGAGGTGGAAGAGCAACAGAGCACAAGAGCAAGAGGGAGCAAGAAAGGGCTTATCTCACTTTTATAACAAATCCACTCTTGAGATAATGTACCCATGTCCATGATAACAACATTAATCGATTCATGGGGGCAGAGCCCTCATTACCGCATCACCTCTTAAAGGGAGGACCTACCTCTCACCACTGTTGCATTAGTCATTAAGTTCCCAACACATGAACTGTGGGGAACACATTCAAACCATAGGAGGCAACTTCTGCAGAGAGTCCATGATGGGAAGAATGCCAGCAGAAACATCCAACTTCCAGGGGTAACAGTGGTGGATTCAAAGGAAGGGTCCAGTACTTTGTATGTGTGGAGTCCAGCTGTGAGTAGCAGAAACTATACTCAAAGGTGGCAGTTATGCTAATCATTGGTATTTTAAAATTCATTGAATTTTTAATTAAATATAGAGACTTTGATAAAAAATGAATAATTCATGTATAGGTGATACATTACAATAATTATGCAACTATCAGGAAACCCTCATTCTCTGACAATGCCAAATTATAGTTCTTTGAGCCCAAGAGCGCTCAGTATTCCACAGAATTCTACAGCAAACTATTCTTCCAACCTGTGATCATTTGCCTTGAGATATTTACCTTTCATTTTTATTAATAGACTATTTTTATAATGAGTTTGTAACACAGAAAAATTGAGTGGATAGTAAAGAGCTCCCACATTAACTACCCCCAGCCACATACTGTTTTCCAATGATCAACATCTTACATGAATATGATTAGTATGGTACATATGTTATAATCATAAACCAATATTGATACATCATTAACTAAAATCTACAACTGACTCTGATTTTTAGTTTTAATGTTCTTTTTCTGTTCCCTCGTTCCATCCAGGATTCCATACTACATTTATTTATCGTGCCTCCTTGGGCTCTTATTGACTGAGAGTTTCTCAGATATTCCTGTTTTCTTGTTTTTAATGAACTTCCTTTACAATTACAAAGAGTACTGGTCATGTGTATTGTAGGACGTCGTTCTACTAAAATTTTTTTTTTATAACTAGATTGGGGTTATGGGTTTTCAGGAGGAAAATCCCAGAGATAAAGCGCCATCTTCATCAGGTTGTATGAAATACAATTATACTACCAACTTGATTTCTGATTGTTGATGTTGGCCTTGGTCACCCAGTTGAAGTACAGGTTGTTAGGCTTCTTAACTGTAAAGTTACTCCTGTATTCTACTCTTTGGAAGAAAGTAATTTCATGCAGTGTAATTTTTAAGAAGCAGGAAATTATGCTCCCCGCTGTCCGTAGGGTGGAGTCTCTATATAATTTATTTGGAATTCCTCTGCATGGGAGATTTGTCTCTTCTCCATTTATTAATTTATTCAATCATTTATTTATATCAATATAGACTCGATATTTATTTTGTATTTCAGATTTTAATCCAATACTACTTACATTATTTTGTTGCTGAAATCATTCCAGTTTAGGCTGTTGGGAGTTCCTGGTTGGCTCTTGTGCCCTTTCGACATACTCTCATTAACATGCGTGTGAATTTTTTTTATGCCTACTTAACTGCTGGCACTGCAAGATGTTTCATGTCTAGCTTTAAAAAATTAAATTAAAATATAAATAACATACAAAAAAGCTGTACATATTTAATGTATACATATTGCCTATTAACACTTTTTAAGTATACTATCAATATTGTCAACTGTATGCACCATGCTGTACAGTAGCTCTCTAGGACTTACTCATTTTGCATACCTGAAACTATGTATTCTGAACAACATCTCTCTGATTCCCTCTCTTCCCACTTACTGGTAACCACCATTCTACCGTCTGCTTCTATGAAATTGACTATGTTAAATTTCTAATACAACTTGGATCATTTACTATTTGCTCTGCTTTTTCTGTCTTGTTTCACCTAGCATAATGTCTCCCAAGTGCCTCTTTGTTGTAACAAATGAAAGGATTTTCTTCCTTTTTAAGTCTTAATACTATTCCATTTTAAGTACACATGACATTTTCTTTATTCGTTCATCTGTCAATGAATATATTAGATGTTTTCATGCTTTTCTTTTTATAAATAATGCTCTAGTGAACACAGAAATGCAGAAAATCTTTTTATGATACTGATTTCAATTATTTTTGGTATATACCCAGAAGTAGGATTGCTGGTATCATATGATGGTTCTATTTTAAATTTTTTAGGAACCTCTATACAATTTTCTATAATGGCTATATTTATTTACATTTCCACCAGTGGTACACAAGAGTTTCCTTTTCTCCACATCCTCAACAGCACATGCTATTTTTAGTAATTTTGTTTTTTTTTTGGTTTGTTTTTGTTTTTTTCTTTTGAGATGCAGTTTTGCTCTTGTTGCTCAGGCTGGAGTGCAATGGCATTATCTTGGCTCCCTGCAACCTCTGCCTCCTGGGTTCAAGCTATTTTCCTGCCTCAGCCTCCTGAGTAGCTGGGATTACAGGCATGTGCCACCACACCCAGCTAATTTTGTATTTTTAGTAGAGGCGGGATTTCTCCATGTTGGTCAGGCTGGTCTTGAACTCCTGACCTCAGGTGATCCTCTCGCTTCGGCCTCCCAAAGTGCTGGGACTACAGGCATGAGCCACTGCGCCCAGCCGCCATCCTTACAGGTGTGAGGTGATATGTCATTGTGGTTTTGATGTGCATTTTGTTGATGATTTGTGATGTTAAGCACATTTTCCTGTATCTGTTGAACATTCGTATATCTTCTTTGGAGAAATGTTTATTCAGTTCTTTTGGCTATTTTAAAATAAGGTTACTTGTTTCTATGGCTATTGAATTATTGGAGTTCCTTATATATTTTGCATGTTAATCCTTTATCAAATATATTATTTGTATGGGCTTATGTTGTTATAATATCTGTCCAGTGTTAGAATCAGTTATTTCTCCAAACCCTCCTGAATGTTTTTAATTGAAGAATGGTATTAAACCCATGATCTGGATGCTAGGTTTGCTTTTTGCTACTGAGATGTTTCTTTTAGGGCCTCTCCGGTAACAGAGCAAATAAATATATGTGTGTGTAGTAACCCATGTATATAGACACACCTGTAACTATTTCTTTATGTAACCATCTATCTATATTAAGTTAAACATGAGTTCTTGTTCATATTCTTCTTCAATTTTAATCCATTACCACACAAGTCATTCTAGTTTTCTCCCCCTTGCTTACTTGTAAATTCCAAGAGTGAGAAGTTTGGCTCCTACCATCTGCCATGCATTTACTTAATTATTCAATTCTAGCATAGACCTATAGCAATATCAGAATTATTAAATGATACCCATGTGAAACACAAATTTTATTGATTGAAGTGTAGGACTTACAGGCAGTTTCTTTGTCCTTCAGTCTTACAGACTGCATTCATACACCAAGTTAATTAGGTCAGCCCTTTTTCCTCACTGTCTTCAGTGAGTTGTTTTAAACACTTGTAATACAGTTAGATTCTCATAACTTGGTCCTTCTTTTGATGCCCTGAGTTTCTAAATTATTTATTTTTCACTTTGCATACATTAAGGGTCACTCTTTGTGTTGTAAAATTCTATAGGTTTTGACCAAAAATAATGTCATATATCTACTTTTATGGTATCTTACATAAATGTTCACTGCCCTAAAATGCCCCATATTTCACCTCTTCATCCCTCCCCTCTTCCCTAAACTCCCAAAACCACTTCTCTTTTTACTGTCTCTATAATTTTGCCTTTTCCAGAGTGTCATATAATTGGAATCATAACGTATGTATCCTTTCCACACTGGCTTTTTTCACTTAGCAATATGCATTTAAGATTTCTCCATGTATATTTGTACCTTGATAGTTCATTTATTTATTTCACTAAATAGTATTTGATTATACATTCCCCTATTGAAGAATGTCTCAGTTGTTTCCAGTGTTGGCAATTATAAATAAAATTGCTATAACTATTCTTGTGTAGATTTTTTTTTTGTGGACAGAAATTTCAATTCAGGAAAATAACTAGGAGTGTGATTGATGGATCATATAAGACTATATCTAGCTTTGTAAGCAACTGCCAAACCATATCTTAAAGCGACTGTACCATTTTGCACCGTCTCCCAAAATGAATGATAAATCGTGCTGCTCTGCATGCTTTCCAGCATTTAGAATTGTCAGATTGTTAAATTTTAGCCATTTTAATCTGCAGTTTCTTTTAAGAACTTCTTTACTGCTTGCCTTTGGTTGTGAAACTATAATTATCACAGTTGATTTCATTTTATCTAGATACAAATCAATTCTTAACCTGATTTAATTTTTGTTTCCAATCATTTAGGCATAGTTTCTCTATTCTTGCGTTCCTTATATTGAATCTTTATTGTTTGACCAGATTTCAGTAAGTGGTTTTGGTTATTATTTGATTGTTTATTTTTGTTTTGTTTTATGAAGGGACATATTCCTGCAGTTCTTGTGTGTTTAAAGTTATCTTTCCGCTGGTTTTACAACTGTAACATTACTTGGCTGCACATTACATTTGTGGGTTGTATCCTCATCATCAGAACTTGTAGACATTGATACCTATCTTTTAGTATTAAAGCTGTCTCTGGAAAAGTCATAGGACAATAAAATTTTTCTCTCCCTGTCCTCTTTATAAGTAAGTTTATGTTATTACTTGGATGCTTATATGTTTCTGGAACATCACATAACATCACATAAGTTAGAGCTTGGTATTAATTAATTATTTTGTGCTAATTTTTCCAATAACATGGTATTTTTTTCTATTGGTAGACTTAGGTTTTGTTTCAGGAAAGTTTTCTTCTCTTTTGTTTAGCAATATGTTTTCTTTTATTTATTGTGTCTTTTCAGTAATACCAACTTATTCAGAAGTGTTTTCTATATCTATCTTTTCTAAAAATCATTTGGACAATTTTATTTTTTTTATTTGGTTTTTATTTTACTTATTTTGGATTATCTACTGCCTCTTTATTCAGTTTTTGTTTGTATTTATTTTATTCTAATGGATCTCTACTTATTTTATTTATTTCTTTATCCTCAGGTCCTAAAGCTATGCCTACTCAGCGGGCATTAGATACATATTATTAAGTGAAGTTGATTAAAAATATATTCAAGAAGAGATAATCATTCACAAAGGACCATTTAGGGCATTTCAGTAGGCAAATGACTAAAGCATAGCTTCTTTTTTTCCAGGTTGGGAGGCAGACCATGAATGCTGTGGCCTCTGCACTCAAAGGTAAAGTACAACTTAAAAAGAAAATAAAGATGATGTATTCAAACATTAATTATTTCTTTTTTGTTTGATATTATTAGTTTTTAACAACATATGTAATAAACATATTCAAAATATCTGAATGTGATAAAGTCATATAAACTTTTTCTAAAGATGTATTTATTTAGTTTTAATTAATTAATTAATTTATATTTTAAATAATAGGATTGGAGTCTCACTACTCCTGGGCTCAAGTGATCCTTCTGCCTCAAACTCCCAGAGTGCTGAGATTACAAGCATAAATGATGCACTTGGCCTATTTACTTATTTTTTAATGAAATTTTATATTTTAATTTGCTTTATAACTTGGTCTTACCACATCCTCCATCCACACTCCAATTCTAGAAACCTATGTGACATAGGATTCTTTTGGTGTTACTTCACCAGCCAGAAATCTCTGCAGCTGGTGGCACCTCTGCCCAGGTTTTGTTCAGGCCCTCTGGGTTCTCTTTGCCCACTCCGCCTGGAAGACTGTGTTTGACTCGCTCCACCAGCCCACATTCTGCACCCTCCATAGCTCTGTGCTCAGCCCACAGCTGTTCCAGGCGTGCCACAGATGGCTTCCACCTTAGGCACCAGTGTCTGGATGAGGGGGTGCGTAGTGATGCCCAAAAATTTAGAGACGCCACCAACTGCAGAGCCCAAGGGCTGTCACAGCCTTTGCTAGAAGAGTCCTGAGGTCTGAGCTCCCAGCAAGTGTTACAGATCTTGTTTGTTCCCGCAGCTTCCATGAACAGGGGTGTGTCACAGATTGTTTGGTCCTGCTACCCACAGGTCAGTGAATGAGGGCTTGTGGTGCCCACTGGTTTTTTTTCTCCCCCACTGCTTGGTGAGCAGGAGGGAGGGTTACAGTGTTAAAGCTCTTTTCACACCTGCTGTTCCCTCAGGTCTGGGTTCTTGTCCCACAACCAAGAAGAATGAAGTACTCAGACACTGGAGTATGAGGAAGGCAGAGAAAAATGTTATTGAGCAACAGAAAAGCTCTCAACAATGAGAAAGGATCTGGGAGGGTAGCCCTCTGTGTGACAGGGAGCCTGAAAGCAGGTAGTTGCCTCTGTGACTGAGTTTGAAGTTTTTGTGAGCTCAGAATGGGGGACTGCATGCTGATTAGTCCAAGGGTGGGCCTAGTAAAAGCACCATTTGATTGGCTAACCGCCATCAAGGAAGTTTTCACTCTGGTCGTGAACTCTATCCAGAACTGGCAGCTCAGTTTTCAGGCTCCAGGCTGTCTTTGGCTTGAAAGTCGGGTTTTACCATCACCTGTCCCTGTCTGCCTAGGAATTTGTCTGTCTCCTGTCACTATCACATGTTAAAAACATGTTACATGTTTTTAATTATTTTCTGCTATGCATTTACATATATGTAGCAGATTTGTGTCAGTTATTTACAAAAGTATGATATGTTAGTTACTGCATCATGTTTTCTTTCTCAACAGTATATCACAGAAAGTTCTCTAAATAACTTAATTTAGCTATAAATCATTCCTTCAATGGCTGCATAATAGCCCATTTTGTGGAAGTAAAGTAATTTGTTCTGTACTCCAAATTGCTTAGTATTCACTTTACAGCAGCTGTTTCTCCCAGTATGAAAAAGCTGCATTATTGTATATATTTCCCCTACTGATAGTGATTTATTAGTATGGAATAGATTCTCAAGAATGAGCTTACTTGGTCAAAGGATCTTTGATTTTTTTTATTTTAATAGGTGTTTTTAGATTACTTTTGATAGTGCAATAAAAATTTATGTTTTCTTCAGTAATGTATGAGGGAATACTCTCCCCACATTCCAACAAAAATAGATACTATCACACTTTAACATTTTAGTCAGGCTGATGTGTGCAAATGTTTCTTATTGTTGCTTAATTTGTGTTTCCCTGATTAATGGGATGCTAAAGCATCTTGTTTTTCCCTATGTTTTTGGCCACTTGAGTGTACACTTCTGTTTTGCCTCATTGTGTAGTTTCCCCATTTATTTGTTGTGAATTTTCTCATTTGTTTTTGGCCCCTTCTTGGTCAATTTGATTGATGAGAAAATTATATTACATTATAGATATAAACTTTCATTATATATATATATATATATATATATATAGTAGATCTCATCATTTTCAATAAGTTTTATTTTATTTCCCAAACAATTGCTTAGTTTTTACTTTATCTTCCTGTCCAAATTATATATATTAAAAATAACTGTTTAAAAATAATTTCTGCATTGTTGTCTTGGTTAGCAATATAACCCCCATTTTTATATTATAGACACTTAAATGCAAAGACACTTGATTAAATAATTTTTTTCATTTTTTAATTTATATTATCATTTAATGATATAATGTAGTCTTGGGAATGGAATAGATTTAAATCAAACAACCACAAAAACAGAATGCAAAACTGCAATCAGGATAAAATCTATTCTATTGATTTATGATGAATGAATAGGAGTTGACTAAGCAAAGAGGAGAGATAATACTTCCAATAAAAAGAAGACATATACGTAAATGTCCTATTGTGGAAGCAAATTTTCATGCAGAGAAATGGGTAAGGACCAAAATATACAAGTCCTTGTAAATGGAAACTCCTCTTAATCTTAAAAATAATAAGAAGCCAATAAAAGTAAGTTGTGGTGTTGGTGTTTTGGTGTTGGTGGTATGCATGTTGGTGTCTGTGTGAGAGAGTTTTTTTTTTTTTTGTTGTTGTTGTTGTTTTCTTTTTTTTTTTTTTGCATTTCAAGTGGCTCACTGACTCCAGTGTGGGGAATGGATTGGGTGAGCAAGAATGAATGTAGATAGACAGTATGTAGTTGCTTATGAGAGATGATGGTAGCTTGGCCTAGAGTGGTATTGATAGAAAAGGTAAAAAGTGTGATTTTGTGAGATATGAGGAAGTAAATGCATTGTTGCTGATGCACTGAATATGGGAGGTAGGGCAGAGGAAGTGGCGAGGATAGTTGTATGATCCAGTGATTGTTGGATCTTTATGCCAGTCTATTTGGATTTTCTTACAAGAAATTTAACACTGCTTACTTACAGAACAGTTTTTATCAGTGATTAGCAACTTTGGTGTTAATTTAGAGAAAGTGGACAGTAGAATCATTCAGGGTGAGTTTTGTCAGTTGGGAATTATGAAGAGACAGAGGGACTGAGGAGAGATTATTGGCAAAAGCTTTTTTAAAATAATAGAACATGAAATCTGATCTGGTGAAGGAGAGAAGTAAAAGGGGGGGGGGCTGAAGCACTGTAGTCACATTTTGTGATTTTGATTGACTCAGGGGACATACTATAAAATTTTACATTTTGTTCCCAATTCCTATTATCAAGTTTGTTCACTCTTGGGTGATCAATAGGACTTTTTTTCTAAATACCTGCCTGTTTTTTTTTTTCAGTTTTGATCTCTGATGTTGTATAGATTCTTAATAATACTACTAGAGATTTTCAGTCCCTTCTTCCAGAGATTCTGATTTAGTTGATCTGAGAAGATTATAATTACTAGAATGTTTCTCTAGCAAGCAATCTTTTAAACACATCATTCTTTTCATGGTTCTGTGGTGATTTAAATCCTCTTATCTCTAGATTAGAATGATGACTTTAAGAGAGCATAAAATCCTAGATACATAGAGATAGAGAGTAGGAGGAGGTGGTATACTGTTTCCTTTAAGAAAGGTGCCCTTCCTCCATTGAAAGGTTGGTGAGTATACTTTAAGATGCTCTGCATACTTCTATGAAAAAAAAAAACTTGCTCCAGACTACTAGAGGGGAAGGGTAGTAGAAGCAGTCTTAAAAAATCTCAAGCTATATACAAGGGTCATTTTGCCTCTGAGAAAAACATAAAAGTGGTCTTTTTCATGTCTTTATGGATAGAGATTCTGGATGCTAACCTGTCTATCTTCCTTATGACTTTGCCATGATAGATGTTTACTTTTTAGGAGAATTATCTACTTACTTCCTTTCTGCATCAGTTTATGTCCAACATTTAATATCCCCCTTTTCACATTTCCTTCTTTAGCAAATTGATTTAGTCAACAGTGGCATAAAGCTAATTATTGCATCTCATGGTTTTAATGTTTAAGATCTAACTATATAATGAATTTAATCATGGAGTCTCAAGAAAATTGGGCAAACCAAGGCTGAATTACTTAAAGAGAGATAGAGCCTGGGTAGCTACCTGAAAGGCCGTTCGGGGGAGACTGCAGCCATTAGTAGGTTAATGATTTAGGATTAGAATTTGTAGGTATTTACTTCTCTCACTTCAGCCTTTATATCCACAATTGTAGAGAGATCTTGAGATGAAATGACCACTTTTCCCGGGAAACTAAGTTGAGCGAAGAGATTTGTATTGAAACTGCACCTAAAAAGTCAATGTATCAGGCTCTTCCTTTTATGCTGTTGTAACAGCATAAAAGCATGGAAAGAGGCTTTGAAATCAATAAAATAGGTTTTTGTACTCGTTAACCATCCCACTTTCCACCTCCCCCATGCCCACTACCTTTCCCAGCTTTTGGTAAGCATCATTCTACTCTATATTTCCATGAGTTCAGTTATTCTATTTTTTAGCTCCCACAAATGAGTGAGAACATGCACAATTTTTAACATAATATCCTCTAGTTCTAGCCATGTTTTGCAAATGACAGGATCTCATTATTTTAATGTTTTTTGTATTTTTATAATGTATAAAACTTTAATTGTAAATACAATTATTTAAAGGGAGGTTTTAAGAAATGATAATTTCATTCCTGCTGTGCCACTTCTAGCACCAGCAGTTAAAATAATTATTTCATTTTTGAAGAATAAATGGAAATAAACTTGTTGTGGTAAATGAACACCTGTGGTTAATATGGCCACTTTGGCTATGAACACTCTACATGAAAGCTTAATTTCTTTAGGTAGTATGTGCTATAAAGTTATCAGTTTGCTAACATACAATAAAACACCTAAGCATTGGGGTAGGCAAGATCAAGAAGATTTAGTTACTTCCACAGTTTTGCTTCAGTTAAAAACTGAACAATTTTCACAAAACCCTAAAGTTGGGGGAAGATGGGAGTTGTAAGACCTCTTTTACATGAAAAAATTTAGGATCATTATTTATTATATGATGTCAGAATAATTTTGGAAATGGAATGCCATCATAGCAATGTTGGTGTTAGAAAGCATTGCATAAAGAAACTGACATACATAGACTTCAAGACCAGAGGCTAATAGGGCTTCTGAATCTCTTCTAATATGTATCTTATCACAATTCCTTCCTAAAACTTGCTCATTAATCAGGCTGAGGAGGTGGAAGCTACACTGTTAAAAGCTTGCTCATTCTTGCAAAAATTAACTCTCTTTTAGCTTCAGAAGTTTCTAAAGACCAATTTAATGTGCATGAGTAAAACATTATTACTTTCGTTTGGTAACTTGGAACTTTAATCAGTGCCAGATATAAAGCATTATTTTATACCTCTAGGTTTGCATGCAGGGAAGATTAGAGAAAAATCTACTGATTAATTAGGAAGTCTTGTTTTACTTCTTTGTTTAATTTTCTCCTAATTTCTGGTCTCATCAACAAAGTTTTTGTTCTGTGAATGTTACATGCTGCAGTGTCATCAATAAAACGAATACACCATTTCACCATGTCACTCCAAAAATGTCAATATTTTCTCTCAAAGAAAAAAAACGTGCACACTGATGACAATAATTAGGAAGACAAAGTAGAAAATGGGTGGTTGAGAAAAAGGTGTTATTAAGCCCCAAGCCTGATTTAAGTGTGTGGGTAGCATTTTACTCTCAGCTCATTACAAAACCCTGCTGGAGAATAGCAAAAAACACTTTTAAAGTAGATAGTTAGAAGTATCAGGTCATTAGGATTTATGTCAGCACTACTCTGAAAGGAAGGCATATTTTTCCTTCTGAGTCTGAAGTGTTGTTTTGGCCCATTGTCAGCTGGAAAACAGATGTCTTATAGGTGAGGTGTTTGCTGCACTATATCACCTAGTGGAAGGTGGTGCTTCATTCTACCTAGGGGAATAGGGAATCGTGTTTCAGATTTAACCAACTAGGGATGTCTTTCTAGAGTAGTATACAATTTATTGTGTAAGTTGTTTATTTAGGACATAGAGTCCACTGAGTGCAATGTCAAGTAACTTAAACTTAAATTGGTTTGCGTTAGTAGTACATAATCCTAAATATGTAACAATAGACGATTTGTGCATTTAGGCCATCAATAAGTGAGACTTAACAATTACTGATTGTCATAAATGCCAACTAAAAATTTACTAATTTTGAAAATTTCATATTTTCATAATACTTTGTGTTTTAGGCACTATTTTCATGTATGTTGCCCCTACAGTATTAACAGATAGGGATTACTCTGTCACTAGAATCTTTGAGGTTTTTTGGTTTTTTTTTTTTTGAAGTTAGTTTAGATATTTGCATAGTGAAAAACATTAAACCCAGTGCAGGAGTTCTAACAGATGGCCATATAACCTCTGTTTGAAAATATTCTGTGACAGTGTGTTCATTATATTACCATCCATTTTAGCTTAACACTGCATGCTGTTTTCTTCTTTTTATGAAAGAAAAATATAGAACTTTTGCAATATCTAATCTATTTTGTAGCCTAGGAAAACAGACAGTCAGGAATTTCTGGTAATGAGCATCACAATTAAGATGAAGTAAGACAAATACCAATGCGCTTTATTTCTCATCATTGACTGGAATCTTTCTGCAGATTTTAAATTTGGGTGATGAATAAATCAGATGGAATCTAGTAGCAGTACTTGGCAAAGAAGTTATGAACTGATAGAATACAGACACAAATTTTTAATGTGATAACAAAATCCTAAATTTATTCCTTTTTTTTGTGATGCTTAAGTCCTAAGACCAGTGACAGTGAGGATTGTATAACAAATAAGAGATAATTCTGCAACTGGTAAATTTCAACATGCTTAACTATGCTCTGTTTCTTACTTTTAAAAAATTCCGTGACATAAGTTTATTTCAAATTCTTTGAAGTAAAAGGAAATATTGATTAATTTTGCTAGTATCACTCACACAGGAAGTTTAGGAGGCCATGTTTTAATTAAAGCAGAAAACAAAAATTCATGGCTCATGTATATGGTTAAATTATGATTATATTTTATTTCCTAGTGAACTGTAACCCATAGTACTTCACCAGAATCTAAATCAAACTTGAATACCCCAAAGAGCTTTCTAAAGCAATGTTCTCATCCATTGACAATTGATAAATAAAAGTGTTAGGTGAAAAGGGGACTTAAAAATATGCTGTAACAACATTCTTCTGTCCTGAATCTACAGATTACCTGAGAAATAGTCTTTGCTAGTTTCCAAATATAGTTATGGATTAAATTTGGAGAACTAATTTTAAATGATTTCTATATAAGAGAATGACCATCTAAGACTGGTTGCCTCTTGTAATAAATTTAAATTCTACAAACAATCAAGGTTTGTCTAATTAAAATATATATTTATTGGCTCTAGTAACCAGCCCCAAATCCAGTATGTGCCTTTTTAGTAGCGGTGAGTGAGGTTAGTAATAAAAGCTTGCCACAAAGTTTTTACTGTATAAATGGAAATAAATCAACATGCAGAAAAAAATGTCGTAATGATTTTACAGACTTGGGCATGATATGACAAAGAATATTTTTATAATGTTGACTTATTGACAAGTCAGAGAGCTTAGGAATTTCTGTAATAAATAAATAGATATTTCATATAGAATGGAGACTACTAGCTTGAGAGCCAATGAGTGTTTAATGCTGCAATTGCATTTACATTTCTCAAATGCTGAACTAACACTCTAATTTCCACTTTAAAAAGAAATAAATTACAAAAGAAAAAACTTTGCTCTGAAATCAGCGTGCTGGTTTCTTTGACTATAAATGCTTTATTTATTTGTCATTAGTTTTAAAGATAGAAAACAGTGCACAATTTCATGACTTTCTAGAGTGCATTATGATAAATTTAATATTAGTGATAAAGGTTTCCTGTCTAAGGGTAAGAAGAAAAATTTTAAAGATGCTAAATAAATATCGATGCCTTATAGAAATTTTGGATGTTCTGTTATGATAATAAAATAAAGAATATTGTAGGGGTCAGGAGCGGTGGCTCACGACTGTAATTCCAATGCTTTGGGAGGCCATGGAAGGTAAATCACTTGAGCTTAGGAGTTTGAGACCAGCCTGAGCAGTATGGCAAAACCCCACCTTTACAAAAAATACAAAAATTAGCTGGGTCTGGTGGAAAGTGCCTGTATGTAGTCTCAGCTACTTGGGAGGCTAAAGTGGGAAGATTGCTTGAGCCCAAGGAGGTTGAGCCTGCACGGTGAGCTGTGATCCTGCTACTGCACTCCAGCCTGGGTGACAGAGTGAGACCCTATTTCAGAAACCAAAACAAAATAGTAGATGTAAGATTAAGTCAGAAAGTTAGATTCATTCTCTTTTATCTAGAAATTAAAGACATTATGGAAGACTCAAAACTACATTGCATTTTGATTAATGATTAATCCAAATAGAAGAAATAATTGTCCTACTTGTTAGGTACTCATACCTTAAACATTTTGGAAAGGCAATTAATGATTCTTGGAATACTTCTACTGGTCAAAAAAATCCACTAACAAATATTCATTGTTTATTTGACAATGTATTAAGAAGAAAACAGACAGGTCATTGTACACCATCAGAAAAATTGATTATCCTTCTGTAGCTTTGCCCCTCAGTTGTCTTTTATAATATATATCACCTTGGCTGATAGCACACCATCTTGAGTACTCTCCTTCTAAAGCTGTATTCATTTTATCATTTGCTTCCAACGAACCTTCTTGATATATAGATTTCTGCTGTAAAAATCGATCTTATAATACATGTTTGCCATACATAAGTTTTAAATTGCTTTGAAACTATTGATTGGCAGTCTTTAAGAGCTTACTGACTTCAGCAGAAACATCACAGATTTATTAAAAAGCCCAAATATTCTTTCATATCCTGTACCAGAAAAAGAGTTTGTATTATTTTTATTTTCACTTTAAAACAGAGATTAGTGTTCATTCAGATACCCTCAGGCCCATTTATATTTCCTCTGCCACAAAACATAAATCTAATATATTATGCTGTTTCTTTTTTCTGGTATGTGTACTTCTCTTGAATATGGTATCAATCTGTAATGTACATACAAATTCAATTATCCTGAACACATGGACCTGATTATATAGTCATCACAGTTACATACAGTTTTGGTTTTCACACAAGATTTCACATTTGCAGATATTAAATTTATAATTAAATCTTCTCAAATAATTTGTTTCCTCAAAAATAAAATTATTATGACAAATTGCCTTAATAGCAATTTGCTATTGACTGAAGCTTCAATAACAATTTACTACTGAAGCATGATGACTGACCTATCGTATTTCCAAAGACATTCCCAGGTATAGCTTTGAAAGATAAAATATTTTTATTCTAGGAAAATTCTAGTTTATATTTTCACTGGAGGTGCTATCAAAAGTGCTGAAAATAAACAAACATGTCACCACAAAGTAACTTTGTAAATAAGATTCTAAGAAATTACACTAGGGCTGCAATTTACCATGGTATTTATATTATAGGATTATATAATCTTGTGGCAAAACATGTGAAGAGAGAGCCAATTTTCACAATTTTAATTTGTAAACTCAGGAACATTTACCATTTCTTTTGTACAAGTCAAAAAAGTGTGAATATCCTTTCCAAAATTTTAATAGCCATAGAGAATTTTTTTAGTGTCATATTAATTATTACCTATTTTTACTTAGTTTTGGGTTCTTAAACTTTACACATGTTTAGGACTTCAGTGAACCTATACCATGGAGAATATTTTGGGGCTTATTGTTGCCATTAAAAAGTTTAAATTTTCTCCATTTATAAAATCCTCTTTTTTTCCCCTTGCTGAAATACATGTTCTTCTTAACTAAATTTTCTTTCCCTTTTTAAATAAGTTTTTATGACTACTTTCTCTTTTTCCATAAGCCCTATATAAAGACTTCACTCATATCTATAAAAAACAGGCTTTCTAATGTTGCCTTAGGGAAGATTAGGAAGTATTCAGACATAATAGCTTCTATAGTTATTAACATATTTTATAAAATATTGCCTTAAAATTCACATGAAAAGGACAGATAATTTGCACTATGAAATGGTCTATTTTAGTTTTTTTCCTTAGCAAATGAGTTTGGATTAGTATAAACTTGCCTATTCCTAGACATGAAACTTAACTTATTCTAAAAGCTAAGCAGTATTTTCTTCTGTATAAAGGAATGAATGGAGTCTGTGTCTGAAAATAAAGTATATTTATCTCTCTGTATTCCATGTTTGTTATTATCTTCCCACATAACACAGGTCATAAGTGCAAGCAGAGCCTTATGAGGGAGGAAGCAACCTATTCCTTGAAATTTAATTTTTTCCCACTCAGGTCACCAGTGAAATCATCGAAGGATAACATGGGAAAAGTTTATATTTGCCTTTGAATCTAGGAGAGTTTGCAACTCACAGATGGGAAACATCAAGAATAACTGTTATACCCTGAAGATATAAGGAACACATTAAAGACCAATTTTCAAATATGCTACAAACCACAAATAGTGCAGGTCCTGGGAAAATACATAATTCTATAAAGGTTTAGAATGTGACACTAGTCATTAATATGACATTTAAACTGTCTTTATTTAAAGAAAATCAATAGCATTCTTAAAAACTTTCAGTATAGGTTCATTAGTACTGTATGTCATCTAACTGGTAGTAACAAAGAAGTAAATAAATTAAAAAACACAAATTTATAAATAAAATAAATGGTTTAAGAATAATGTGATACATTTCTAATTGGCTTAATGAGGAAAAAACAGCAAATATTAACACAGAAAACATAACTTTTACAAATATTAATATAAAAATTTTATCTATACACAGTGGTGAGAAATAAGATTTTTTTCTACTAAGATCAGCAACAAGGAAAGAATATAATTTCTCACCACTCTTATTCAACAATGTACCAGAAGTCCTGGAAAACACAATAAGACATAAAAAGAAAATGAAAGCTCTACATATTGAGGAAGAAAAAATAAAATTACTTTTGCTTGTAGACAGCATGATTGTCTATGTAGAAAATCCAAAGGCTCAACAAAAACTCCTGGAACTAATAAATAATTTCAGCATGTTGCAAGATAACATATAAAAATGCAAGATAATATACAAGGTTAATACATAAAAATCAATTGCTTTTCTATAAACCAGGAATGAACAATTAGATATTGAAGTTAATAACTAACATTTAAATTGGCATCAAAAATGAAATAAATAAATATATTAATCTAACAAAATATATATAAGATATATATGGAAATACATATATTTATATATACTATATAGTAAATATATATATTTTCATTATGGAAGTTTTTAGTTTTTCAGATATATATATTTCCAGATATATATATATATATTAGATATATAAAAATATATGTATTTCCATATATATAAAAAATCTATATTCCAGATATATATCTAATTAGATCTATGTCTATTAGATATTTGAGTCTCTTTTCTCTCTATATATAAACTTTGGAATCAGTTTGTTCATATCCACAAAATGACTTCTTGGGATTTTGTTTGTTGTGATTTTGTATGAACCTGTAGATCAAGTTGGGAAGAATTAGATTATTGGATATATTAGATTATTAGATCTAATAGATCTATATCTATATCTATACCTATATCTATATCTATATCTATATCTATGGACATATATGTATCTGGAAAACTAAAAAACTTCCATGATGAAAATTGAAGAAAATCTAAATAAATGGAGAGGTATTCATGTTTATGGATAAGAAAACCCAATATTGTAAATATGTCTTCCCAACTTGATCTACAGGTTCAAACAAAATCTCAACAAACAAAATCCCAAGAAGTCATTTTGTGGATATGAAAAAATGGATTCTAAAGTTTATATATAGAGAAAAGAGACTCAAAATGGCCAAGACAAAATAGCAGAACAAGGAGAACTGATACCACCTGAACTTCAAGATGTACTACTATAAAGCTACAAAAGTCAAGACAATGTGGTATGAAAAGTAGACAAATAAATCAATGGAACAGAATAGAAAGCCCAGAAATACATCTATATAACTATACTCAGCTGGCCTTTGAAAAAGAAGAAAGGCAATTTAATGGAGAAAGGATAGTTTTTCAACAAATGGTGCTAGAACAACTGGACATCCACATGCAAAAAATAAATCTAGACACAGACTTTCTACTTTTCACAAAAATTAACTGAAAATAGATCACACACCTAAATGCAAAACACAAAACTATAAAACTCCCAGAAGGTAAGATAGTAGTAAATTTAGATGTCCTTGGGTATGGTGATGACTTTTTAGACACAATCATAAAAAAGAAAGAAATTTTGTCATTTGTGACAATGTAGGTGGACCTGAAGGGCATTATCCTGAGTAAAACAAGCCAGGCACAAAAATACAAGTACTGCAAGATCTCGCTTATATGTGGACTCTAAAAGTGCTCCTTGGTATATAATCAAAGGAAAACTTTTGTTCATGCAAAACATGTACCCAGATATTTATTGCAGTGTTAGTCATCTTTCTATAGGTGAATAGATATAAACAAACTGTGGTACAGCCATACAATGGAATATTATTTAGCTAAAAAAGAAATGAGCAAGAATGCCAAGGAAAGGTATATGGAAACCCTAAGTACATATTACTAAGTGAAAGAAGTCGTCTGAGGGGGCTACATATTGTGTAATTCTAATTAATTATATCACACTCTAAAAGTAAGAACTATGAAAACAGTAAAAGATCAGTGGTTGCCAATAGTTTGGGAGGAGACAGGGTAGGATGAATAGGTGGAAAATGAGTGATTTTTAGGGCAGTGACATTATTTTATATGATATTCTAATGATGAGTACATGTCATTATTCATTTGTCAAAACTCACAGAACGTACAACACAAAGAGTGTACTCAAATGTACACTCGGGACTTCAATTCAAAATAATGTCTAAATCTTGCTTCATTGATTATAAAAAATACACAACACTAATTCACAATGTTAATGATTGGGAAACTATTTGTGTGTAAAGGGGGTACTATAGTTTCCACATAATTTTTCTATATAACTAAAAGTTCTCTAAGAATGGCCTAGTGTATGTATAAGAAATAAATTTGTAACATCAATTAAATAATTTTGTGTGAGATATGTAAATGTGGCTCCAAGTGAAGAAAAATAACAATCATGAAAATAATGAAAAAAGTGTTCAATAATTACCTCCAAAGAAGTTGCTAGAATCAAGAAACTTTTTGATGGAAATAATTCCATCGTGAATCAGATAACTTATAAACTATACACAAAATGACCTATATTAAAGGAAAAGTTACAAAATAATTGCATGAATCTAGAAAATCTCAGATTTCAAAATACAGTAAATACGGCAAAAAAGAAAAAGTATATTTTATACACTTTTGTGGAAAAATCTTAAATTATTAGCATCTCAAATCTGATGGCATTAAACTGTATTAAAATGGTATAAATTGTCTTAAAATTATATTACATTTTCTAAAAAGTTACTATGATATGAATATTACCAAATACAAATTTCTCCATTAATCTAAGAATATTTCAATATATAAATTCATATAATTCATTGTATTATTGAAGATTATATCATAAAAGATGATAATAAAAGATAAAGGGATTATTTTGATAGATGCAAAAATAATATTTGCTGAAAATCACATCTATATTTTAAAAATGTTTTGGTAAAACAGAAATAGGGGTGTACTTTACAAGATCAAGGATATCTATACCAACCACTAGTAAAAGTCAAACTGAATGGTCATAAAACAATGCAGAAGTTTCACTAAAATTAACAAGACTATGATTTTACCTAGTTCTGAAAAAAAAAAGTAAAAAGTATAATGTATGAATCTAGAGAGAGGGAAAAACGATAAATCTTAAAAATAACTAAGTTCAGCAGTTTCTGTAGACAAAGATGGTAATCAATCAATTCATTTCATGTTGATAAACAACCCTTCACACTTGAAAAATATTTTTATTCATAGTAGCAACAAAATAAATTTATTTATTTATTTGAGACAGGATCTCACTCCTGTTTCCCAGGCTGGAGTGAAGTGGTGTAATCATGGCTCACTGCAGCCTCCACCTCCCAGGATTAGGTGATTCTCCTACCTCAGCCTCCCAGTAGCTGGGACTATAAGTACGCATCACCATGCCTGAGTAATTTTTTTGTATTTTTTACAGAGATAAGGTTTCATCATGTTGCCCAGGCTGGTCTTGAACTCCTGACTTCAAGTGAACTGTCCCCTCTTAGTTCCCCAAAGTGCTTGGATTACAGACATGAGCTACTGCACCCAGCACAAAATAAATGTAAAAGTGGAAAGTTAACAAAGTAAGGACAAGAAAAAAGTGGAAAAAAATAACTGTCTGGAAAAATAGAAAAAAAATTTTGATGGATATAAAATATTTGAAGAGACAATTAGAAAGCTTATTCTTGCAAGCTTGTCAGTTTTACTGAAGTTGCTACCCTGTTGCAATTCCCATCGAAATCTTTTGGGAATGTTATTAAATCTTATTGGAACATGGTGATAATATTCTAATGTTCACCTGAACACTGAATATCTTAACAGGTCCCCTTGCATATGAGTAGTCTGAAGAATTATAATAATAGGGAATTTGTGCACCTGTAGGTTTAAGTGTAATATAAATCTACTGTAATTAAAATCATAGGCCAGGCACAATGGCTCACACCTGTAATCCCAGCGCTTTGGGAGGCCGAGAAGAAAGGATCACTCGAGACCAAAAGTTTGAGACCAGCCTGGGCAATACAGGGAGATCCCATATCTACAAAAAATTTAAAAATTAGCTGGGCATGGTGGTGCAAGCCTGTAGTTCCAACTACTAGGAAGACTGAGGTGGAAGATTGCTTGAGGCAAGGAGGCAAAGGTTTCAGTGAAGCCTAGATTTTGTTAGTACAATCCAGCTTGGGCGACACAGGGAGAGCCTGTCACAAACAAACAAACAAACAAAAAAGATCATATGATTCTGGACCATTACAAAAAGAAATGCACCTACTTCTATGCATAAAAGAGTAACAGAGAGTAGATTTACTGTTACCTTAAACAAATGAATATATGAGCTAACATTTTTTAGACTTTGGACAATAGGTAACACAAAACGAAGTTTGCTAAAAGAAGGAAAACAAATGAAGTGCTCCTTAAAATTGCCCAGCATATCACTGGCGAGTTTCCAGGAAGCACCACATGAGGGGAAAGTCAAACAGAATCTGGTGGTCTCTCTGATGTAAAGAGACAAGTTGTGAATTTGGGAGGTTTGGGTGGTTAGAATTCTCAGGGTATGATACAGGAAAGTGTTACATGGAGAAGAGAGAGGTGGAAAGAGAGAGAGAGCTCTGGAAATCCGTACAAGACCTTGACATCTGCAGCACAGATATCTACATTTGAAATCCAGCTCATGGCAGGCTCCTGAGACCTGGCACAGATGGAGCACCTGACCATGGGCCATTAGATACCTGAATATGCAACCAAAACTGCTCACCTGAATTCTGGGTGCTATCGGAATCATAAAGTCTTTTTCTATTGTTTTTCCTTTTAAAAATAAACACTTATTTTATCTCTACCACATGACTAACACTGTTATAAGTACTTACACTTAACTTATCTTACTTTTCCTCTAAGATGACACCTCAGCTCTATGAGCCTCATTTTTTTTCCTTATCAATCTTAGTTTCCTTCTTGAGCATTCTGCTGTTGTCTGTTTCCTTTCTATCATTTCTTTTACTAGCTACTTATTGACCTTCTATGCCATGCAAGGCAGCGTGCTAGATTATTTAAGGCAAGAGTGGGCAAACTTTTTTTGGTAAAGATCTAGGTAGTAAATATTTTTGGCTTAGCTAGCCACATTGTGTTGGTTGCAACTATTCACCTCTGCCTTTGTGTGTAAAAGGCATGACAATATGGGAATGGTTGTGCAATAAGACATTGCAAAAGAGGCAGCTGGATAGAATTGGCACATGGATCCGATTTGTTAACCTCTGAATTAAGAGGCTGAAGTATCCCATACCCTCAAGAAGGTTGCAGTATACTAAAAGATTTATGTGTAGATACACTTCATTGCAAAGCATAATGAAATGAGAAAAAGAACACGACTTCAAGTGATGTGTTAGAAGAATAAAGAGAAAAAACAGATTAACAACCAAAGACTTCAGTTAAAAGTTTTCATGTGAGTGGCCTTAAATGATGGAGAGAAGAAAGGAATGTTGCAGTTAAAATATTTGGCTAAACACCAAAACAAAGGGAATAAAATTGTGAAATTTTACTTATTCTCACATTCATTTTGATGAATTCATTGCTCAGAGCAGCTTCTGATGATAAATTTTGAATCTAGTGCTAAGTCATTTGTTACAGGGTTAGGTGAGCATGTGTCAACTTCTTGTTGCTCTTAAATTCTTAGATTACTTCTAACAGAAAACCACAAATAAATGAAATATTCTTATCTAAAGTAAAGATAATTTATTATTTTCCAGATAACATTTGAAACAATTCAGCATTCTACAATGTATTGACAATAACCAGGTAAAATCATCTATTACTCTGGTAGTAAATTAGCCATTTATATATGATATAATAAATGATCACATAGAATCAATTGTCATATGATTGCCAGTAAAGATATTCAGAGATTAGCTGACAGGGTATATAAAGGTATAATATAATAATTGTATTCAAAAGACTATCTTGAATTAATTACAATAACCAAAGGTAAAACTAGGATAGTGTATTAGACCATTCTCATACTGCTAATAAAGACATACCCAAGACTGATAATTTATAAAGGAAAGAGGTTTAATTAACTCACAGTTCAGCATGGCTGGGGAGGCCTCACAATCATGGTGGAAGGCAAGAGAAGAGCCAAGGCATATCTTGCATGGCAGCAGGCAAGAAAGTGTTTGCAGGGAAACTGCCCTTTATAAAACCATCAGATCTCTTGAAACTTATTCACTGTCATGAGAACAGCATGGAAAAACCCACCCCCATGATTAAATTACCTCCCACCGGGTTCCCCTCCATGACACAGGGGGATTATGGGATATGATTTGAGTGAGGGCACAGCAACCATATCTTTCTATCCCAGTCTCTCCCAAATATCATGTCCTCACATTTCAAAACCAATCATGTTTTCCCAACAGTCCCCCAAAGTCTTAACTCATTTCAGCATTAACGCAAAAGTCCATAGTCCAAAGACTCATCTGAGACAAGGCACATCCCTTCCATTTATGAGCCTGTAAAATCAAAAGCAAGTTAGATACTTCCTAGATACAATGGGAGTACAGGCATTGGGTAAATACACCCATTCCAAATGAAATAAATTGGCCAAAAGGAAGGAGCAACAGGTCCCATGCAAGTCTGAAATCCAACAGAGCAGTCAAATCTTAAAGCTCCAAAATGATCTTCTGTGACTCCATGTCTCACATCCAGGGCACACTGATGTAAGAGGCGGGCTCCCACAGCATTTGGTAGCTCCACCCTTGTGGCTTTGCAGGGTACAGCCCCCCACCTGGCTGCTTTCATGGGCTGGCATTGAGTGTACGTGGCTTTTTCAGGCTCATAGTGCAAGTGGTCAGTGGATCCACTGTTCTGGGGTCTGGAGGATTACAGCCCCCTTCTCACAGCTCCACTAGGCAGTGCTCCAGTGGGGACTCTGTTTGGGGGCTTCAAGCCCACATTCCCCTTCCTCACTGCCCTAGCAGAGGTTCTTCATGAGGGCCCGACCCCTGCAGCACACCTCTGCCTGGACATCCAGGTGTTTTTATACATCATCTGAAAACTAGGCAGAAGTTCCCAAACCTCATTGTTTGACTTCTGTGCACCTGCAGGCTCAACACCACACGGAAGCTGTCAAGGCTTGGGGCTTGCACCCTCTGAAGCCACAGTCTGAGGTGTAGCTTGGCCCCTTTTAGCCATGGCTGTAGTGGCTGGGATGCAGGGCACCAAATTCCAAGGCTGCACACAGCAGGGGGTCCCTGGACCCAGCCCAGGAAACCATTTTTCACTCCTAGGTGGCCCCCCAGCCTGTGATGGGAGGAGCTGCTGCAAAGGTATCTGACATGCCTTGGAGACATTAGTCTCCTTGTTACTTATGCAAATTTCTGCAGCAGGCTTGAATTTCTCCCCAGAAAATGTGTTTTTCTTTTCTATGGCACCATCAGGCTGCAAATTTTCCAAACTTTTGTGCTCTGCTTCCTCTTGAATGCTTCGCTGCTTAGACATTTTTTCCATCAGATACCCCAAATCATCTCTCTCAAGTTCAAAGTTCCACAGATCTCTACGGCAGGAGCAAAATGCCACCAGTCTCTTTGCTAAATCATAGCAAGAATCACCTATACTTTAGTTCCCAACAAGTTCCTCATCTCCACCTGAGACCACCTCAGCCTGGACTTCATTGTCCATATCACTATCAGCATTTTGGTCAAAGCCATGCAACAAGTCTCTAGGAAGTTCCAAACTTTCCCTCATCTTCCTGTCTTCTGAGCCCTCCAAGTCTCTACGGAGTTCCAAACCTTCCCACATTTGTCTATCTTCTTCTAAGCCTTCCAAACTGTTCCAATCTCTGCCTGTTACCCAGTTCCAAAGTTGCTTTCACATTTTCAGGTGTCTTTACAGCAGCACCCCACTCTACCAGTACCAATTTACTGTATCAGTCCATTCTTATGCTGCTAATAAAGACATAACCAAGACCGTGTAATTTATAAAGGAAAGAGATTTAAGTAACTCCCAGTTCCACATGGCTGGAGAGGCCTCACAATCATGGTGGAAGGCAAAGGAGGAGCAAAGGCAGACCTTATATGGCAGAAGGCAAGAGAGTGTGTGCAGGGGAATGGGCCTTTATAAAACCATCAGATCTCATGAGACTTATTCACTATCATGAGAACAGCATGAGAAAAGCCTGCCCCTGTGATTCAATGACCTCCCACTGGGTCCCTTCCACAAAATGTGGGGATTATGTTAGCTACAATTTAGGTTAAAATTTGGGTGGGGATACAGCCAAACCAGATCAGATAGAATCATAGAGATTAGTTTGATTTTATAATTTGTTAATTAACAGGAGCTTAAATTTAAGTTGATAGAATTTAAAAATTGTAAAGAATGCTAAATGCTATTTACCTTGGCCAACTGATTTTAAAGATTAAAAATCTAAGAAATATTAGACAAATAGCTCAAGGTCACTCTACTAGGAAACAAAAGCAGTGAGGGCTGGGGACGGTGGCACATGCCTGTAATCCCAGAAATTTGGGAGGCCGAGATAGGCGAATCACCTGAGATCAAGAGTTCGAGACCATCCTGGCCAACATTGTGAAACCCCATCTCTACTAAAAATACAAAAATAGCTAGGAGTTGTGGCACACGCCTGTAATCCCAGCTACTCGAAAGGCTGAGGCAGGAGAATCGCTTGAACCTGGGAGGTGGAGGTTGCAGTGAGCCGAGATGGTGTCATTGCAGTGAGCCGAGATGGTGTCATTGCACTCCAGCCTGGGTGACAGTGAGATTCTTGTCTCAAAAAAGAAGAAAAAAAAAAAATAAGGAAAGAAAAAAAAAAGAAAAAAAGAAAAAAAGGCAGTGGGACCTTGGCTTCCATTTCAATTGCAATTTTTTGATCTGTACTCAAATTTTGAATAAAGGCCTTGATTTATCAGCACTATCCGTGACTCAGTAATTATCAGAAGGAGGACTATATGACTATGAAGTGACAATATTTATCTTTATTATAATACATTTAAAATGGTAATTTTTCCTCTTAGAATTTATTGAAAATATTCTATTTTCTTCAATATCAAATTGAGCTCCATTATCTTTTAAAAAAATTGCCATAGCTAAATAATTTGCTGGGTTTAGTAATTACTGGAGTTCCATATTTACATTCCAGTTCCTCCTTGGGCCTCTGGCAATTCCAAGTGCAGCCGAATTGGCTGTCTCATAATGTACTACAGCCTATTGTGTTTGTCCCTTGAAGACTTCTACATGGAAATGGGTGCAGGTAAAATGGAGATCAGTGATCAACACTTAAAGCTCATAGGCAGACATTGCCTAGGTGTATCTTCAAAAGAGAAAGGGCAGATATTTAAAGATATCCTCTTTGACCACCATATCTTAGAATCAGGCACTTCACTCTGTAAGATGAATAAAGCTTTAAATAAATATCAACAATATTTTATCATATGCATATATTCATTTATTACATTTTTGAATAATATATTTTTCATTTATACTTTTTTGATTAACAAAGAATTTAGGATTACCTGAATTATAGAATTTTAGAGCGGTAAATACACACAAATACTTGCAAGAGTTAAACCAAAAGGAAATCTGTAATTTTCAGTATAGAGAGGGTAGGTACAAGGAAATAAAATTGTGATGGTGTAGGAAAAAAAGCCAAGAAGGCTAACTAGATGCAGCCAGGAGGAACTTCTCCCATGGGGACCAGACCATAAGTAGAGTGGTATACGCTGAACAGATCTTCAAAAGAAAAAACTGAAAGTGGACAGAGGGAGGATGCAGACCCTGGACTGAAAGGGGAGGAAGCTGGGTACCCTGCATGGGGTTGCCTAGCACCAGGAATCATTCCTGGTGCCAAGTAGCTCCTAGGGAAGGGGTGAGTGAAATAGACATGGAGTAACCCACTCTTGCCACATACCTCTGGGATCATAGCTGTGGGAGACCCTCTGACCCCACATACATATGAGTTGGCTGGGAGAACTGCCCAGAGGGTTGGGGAGACAGAACTCCAGCCTACATTGAGCCCAGAGGGTTTGGTGTGGGAACTGTGGCAGTGGAGCATGGCCATGGGTCTCCATCCATTAAGGCTCAATAAACTCCTCTAGGAAGCTTAGGCTTTGTTAGCTGCCATACCTGGACAGAGCAGGACTGTCTTGCCTGTGGATGGGGCCAGTCTGATCTGAGTTTCCCCATGTCTGCTAGCATCTCCCAGGGTCCTGTCTGGCCACATTTGCTTAGAGTGCAGCTTCAGTTGCCCAGCCAAGGTGCTTGCCAGCAGTCACTGCCTAGCTCTTTCACTGGCACACCCTGTTGGAACACTTTTGCAGACAGATCCTCACAAGCATGCACAAGCCCACAGCCTTCCCTCATCAGTGTGTGCGATGTGCACTCATCCATAGCCTCCCTTACTGCCCCACTGGCGCACATGCACACAGGGACCTGCCATCACCATACTGGAGCACTTGTTCCAGCAGCCCCCGTTGGAGTTTTTCTGTCAGTGGACTGGGAACACCTTGGCCCCTCCAGTGCATCAAGCGATCAACATCAGGGAGCTAGAGAATAAAGCTCTGGGCCTGGTCCCAGCCCTTCAGGGTTAGAGCATGCAGCCCAGGAATGCTGACCTGAGCCTTTCTCCTTAAAGCACCTAGGAACAAAGCCAATTGACTAAGCCCAACTTATACCACAGTCAAGCCCTCAAGGGCATCAAAGAATATAAAAGCAAAAAGTCCCATCCAAACCATCCAAAAGACAGCAATTTCAAAGATTAAAGAAACAACAACCCACACAGATGAGACAGAACCAACATAAGAACTCAGGCAACTCTAAAAGCCAGAGCGACTTCTTACCTCTAAATGACCATACTAGCTCCACAACAGTGGTTCTTAACCAGACTGAAATAGTTGAAATGACAGACATGGAATTCAGTATAGATAGTAAGGAAGCTCACTGGGATACAGGAGAAGGTTGACAGCCAATCCAAGAAAAAAAGCACAATTTTCCAAGAGCTGAACAATGACATAGCCTTTTGAAGAAATAACCAAACTGAACTTTTGGAAATGAAAAGAATACTACAGAATATTCAGAGTGGGACTGGAAGCATTAATAACAGAATAGGCCAAGCTCAGGAAAGATTTGCAAAGCCCGAAGTTCACAGCTTTGAAGCAATGCAGGGAGACAAAAATAAAGAAAAAAGAATTTAAAAAGGAACAAAACTTCAAGAAATATGGGATTATAAAAAGACCAAAGCTATGGCTCATTGGTATTCCTGAGATGAAAAGAGAGCAAGCAACTTGGAAAACATATTTGCAGATATTGTCCGTAAAAATTTTCCCAGCCTCACTGGAGAGGTTGACATGCAAATTCAGGAAATTCAAAGAACTCTTGTGAGATACTAAATAAGATGACCATTCTCAAAACATAGTCATCAGATTCTCCAAAGTCAGCATGGAAGAAAAAGTCTTAAAGGCAGCTAGAGAGAAGGGGCAGGTCACACACAAAGGGAACCCCATCAGGCTAACAGTTGGCCTTTCAGCAGAAACCTTACAAGCCAGAAGAGATTGGGAGACTACATTTATCATCATAAAAGAAAATAAATTCCAACGAAGACTTTCATATCTAGCCAAACTAAGCTTCAAATGTGAAGGAGAAATAGTCCTTTTCAAACAAGCAAATCCTAAGGAAAAACATTACTACCAGACCTACTCTACAAGGAGTCCTTAAGAGAGTGCTAAACATAGAAATGAAAGACCAGCACAAGACCTGCCACGAAAAAAACACACTTAAGTGCACAGCACATTGGCACTATAGAGCAACTATACAACAAGCCTGCATAACAACCAGCTAACAATATGATGACAGGATCAAATCCTCACATGTCAATAGTAACCTTAAGTGGGAATGGGTTAAACTCCCCACTTAAAAGACACACAGTGGCAAGTTAGCTAAATAAATATGCTTACTCCAATAGACCCATTTCACATGCAATTACACCTGTAGGCTCAAAGTAAAGAGATGGAAAAAGATCTACCAAGCAAATGGTAAACAAAAAAGAGCAGGGGTTGCTATTCTTATTTCACATAAAACAGGCTTTAAACCAACAAGGATTAAAAGGGACAAAGAGGGACATTACATAATGATAAAGTGCTCAATACAACAAGAAGACTTAACTATCCTAAATATATATGCACTTAACATTGAAGCACACAGATTTATAAAATAAGTTCTTAGAGAACTACAAGGAAACTTAGATAACCACACAGTAAGAGTGGAAAACTTCAACATCCCACTGACAGTGTTAGACAGAACACCAAGGCAGAGAAGTAACAAAGATATTTGGGATCTAAACTCTACACTGGACCAAATGAACCTAACAGACACTTACAGAATACTCCACCCAACAATAACAGAATATATGTTCTTCTCATCTGCACATGGCACATTCTCTAAGATCAACCACATACTTGATCATAAAGCAATCCTCAACAAATTCAAAAGAACTGAAATCATACCAAACACACACTCATGTAACAGCACAAGAAAAATAGAAATAAATACCAAAAATATCTCTCAAAAACATACAATTACATGAAAGTTAAACAACCTGTTCCTGAATGACTTTTGGGTTAGGGATGAAATTAGGCAGCAATCTAAATATTCTTTGAAACTAATGAAAACAAAGATAAAACATACCAGAACCTGAGACACACCTACAGCAATGTTATGAGTAGTTTGTAGCACTAAATGCCTACATCAAGAAGTTAGATCTCAAAGAAACAAGTTTACATCACACATTGAGGAACTAGAAAAAAAAGAGCAAAACAACCCCAAAGCTAGCAGAAGACAAGGAATAACCAAAGTCAGAGATGAACTGAACAATATTGAGAAAAAAATCCATACAAAAGAGCAGTGAAACCAAAAGTTGGTTTATTAAAGAATAAATATGATTGATAGATGTCTAGCTAGAATAACAAAGAAAAAAAGAGAGAAGATCCAAATAAACACAACCAGAAATGACAAAGGTAACATTACCACTGACCCCAGAGAAATACAAAAAAAATATCCTCACAGATAATGAACACCTCTATGTACACAAACTGGAAAACTTAGAAGAAATAGATAAATTCCTAGAAACATACAACCTCCCAAGGTTGAACCAGGAAGAAGTTGAAATCCTGAATAGACCGATAAGAGTTCTAAAACTGAATCACTAATAAAACACCTACCAACCAGAAAAAGCCCTGTACCAGATGCATCACTTCCAAATTCTACTGGATGGATAAAGAAAAGCTGGTACCAATGCTATTGATATTATTTCAAAATATTGAAGAAGAGGAACTCATATGATGAGGCCAGCATTATTCTGATACCACAACCTGGCAGAAACACAGTGAATAAAAGAAAGCTTCATGCCAATATCCCTGATTAACATAGACCCAAAAATTTTCAACAAAATGCCAGCAAATTGATTCCAGCAGCACATCAAAAAGCTAATCCTCCACAATCAAGTAGGCTTGATTCCTTGAATGCAAGATTAGTGCAAATCAATAAATATAATTCCTTATATAAACAGAACTAAAAACAAAAACAACATGATCATCTCAATAAATGCAGAAAAGGCTATCAATATAATTCAACATCCCTTCATGTTAAAAACCCAACAGACTAGGCATTAAAAGAATATACCCCAAAATAATAAGAGCCATCTCTCACAAGCCTACAGCCAACATCATACTGAACAGGCAAAAGCTTGAACAATTCCCCTTGAGGACCAGAACAAGATGAGGATGCCCTTTCTCACTACTCCTATCAGCAGAGTATTGGAAGTCCTGGCCAGAGCAATCAGACAAGGGAAAGAAATAAAAGACACCCAAACAGGAAAGGAGGAAGTCAAACTATTTGTCTTCACAGGTGATATGATTGTATACCTCGAAAACCACATAGTTTCTGCATAAGTCGCTTTGAACTGGTAAACAACTTCAGTAATGTTTCAGGGTATAAAATCAATGTGCAGAAATCAGTAGCATTTCTATAAGCCAATAATGTCTAAGCTGAGAGTCAAATCAAGAATGTAATCCCATTCACAATAGCCACAAAAAGAATAAAATGACTAGGATTACAGCAAACCAGGGAGGTGAAAGATCTCTACAACAAGAATTACAAAACGCTGCTGACAAAAATCAGAGATGACACAAACGAATGGATAAACTTTCCACACTCATGGATAGGAATAATCAATATTGTTAAAATGACAATATGGCCCAAAGCAATTTATAGATTCAATGCTGTTCCTATTAAACTGTCAATGTCATTTTTCACAGAATTAGAAAAAAACTATTCTAAAATTCATATGAAACCAGAAAAGAGCCCAAGTAGCCAAAACAATCCTAAGCAAAAATAATAAACCTGGAGGCAAAACACTACCTGACTTCAAAATATACTACAAGGCTACAGTAACCAAAACAGCATGGTACTGGTACACAAACAAACATATAGACCAATGGAACAGAGTAGATAACTCAGAAGTAAGATTACACACCTACAACCACTTGATCTTTGAAAAAGTCAAACAATAGCAACCAATGAAGAAAGGACTTCAAATTCAATAAATGGTGCTGGGATAACTGGCTACTCATGTAGAAGATTGAAGCTGGGCTCCTTCCTTATGCCATATACAGAAATCAACTAAAGATGGATTAAAGACTTAAACATAAAACCCAAAACTATAAAATTCCCAAAAGAAAACACAGGAAATACCATTCTGGACATAGGCTATGGCAAAGATTACATGATGAAGATGCCAAGAAGCAGTTGCAACCAAAACAAAAAATGACAAATGAAACGTAATTAAACTAAAGTGTTTCTGCACAGCAAAATAAACTATCATCAGAATAAACAAACTACAGAATGGGAGAAAATATTTGCAAACTATGCATCTGACAAAGGTCTAATATCCAGAATCTATAATAAACAAATCAACAAGCAAACAACAAATAACCCCATGAACGCATGGGCAAAGGAAATGAGCAGACACTTCTCAAAAGAAGACAAACAAGCAACCAACAAACATGAAAAAATGCTCATCATGATTAATCATCAGAAAAATGCAATTCAAAATAACAATGAGATACCATCTCACACCAGGCTATTATTAAAAAGTCAAAAAGTAACAGATGTTGGCAAAGTACGGGAGAAAAGGGAATGCTTATACACTGTTGGTAGGAATGTAAATTAGCTTAGCTCCTGTGGAAAGGAGTTTGAAGATTTCTCAAAGAACTTAGAACTACCATTCAACCCAGCAATCTCATTGCTAGGTATATACCCAAAGGCATATAAGTCATTCTACCAAAAAGACACATGCACACGTATATTCATCAAAGCACTGTTCACAATAGCAAAGAAATGGAATCATCCTAGATGTGCATCAACTGTGGACTGAATGGAAAGATGGTACATATACACCGTATAATACTACACAGCTATATAAAAGAATGAAATCATGTCCTTTTCAGCAACATGGATGTAGCTAGAGGGCATTATCCTAAATGAATTAATACAGGAACAGAAAACCAAACACCACATATTCTCACACTTATATGTGGGAGTTAAACATTGAGTACACATGGACACAAAGAGAGGAATGAGAGATACTAGCGCCTACTTGAGGGCGGAGTCTGTGAGAAGAGTGAAGATTGAAAAAATACCTATTGGGTACTATGCTCACTACCTGTGTGACGAAATCATTTGCACATCAGACCTCAGTGACACGCAATTTACCCACAGAACAAACTTGTATATGTACACCCTGTACTTAAAATAGAAATTGAAAAAAAATTGTTATGTTTTTATGTCCAATTTTGTCTGGTTAAAAAAAAACTCACACACGTGTTTTCCTTCATTTTAGAAAAACTAAATACAATTAGATTGTTAACTGTTCTTTTATTTATTTTTCTAAGATTCTGTGATGGGTATTTTTTGGTCTAATGGATTAATCTAACGATCGTTAATATTTGGTCAGTTTTGTAGGTTTTATCTATTTTTGCATTTAAATGACACCCTTTTCTTCTTCAGTAAAACAAATTATAATCTTTTACTTTTTAACAATTCAAAATGTTTGTATGAGTGTAGCCAACTGAAAACTAGTTTACCAGAAACGTTGGGTGTTTTTATATTTTATCCAGTATTTTTGGTAAATGAAATAAAGACATTTAAAATTATTTGATCTGCCATGTTGCTGGAAGTGGAAGTTCCACTTCTTTTTTCCTTTTAATTTAAAAAAGTTTATTTAATTTCGAAAGCAAAGCTTCTGTTTGATGGAGAGTGGAGAATGATTTGTGGTGTTAGATTAATACCCTATTATCTGGTACTTCTCAGAGCTACCAATAAATTTGTAAGATGCAGCTTATTATTTCTTTTTCAACTTCAAAAACTATATTATATTGGTCTTATTTTATTTTCTTTGCATACTGTGTAGATTACATGGGACAAACAATATTATTTCCATTTGGCCAAGGAGGAAGCTGATGCAGAATAAGAGGCTTTGCTTAAAGTTCCTTAACAAACCTAAAAATAAATTTGGGATTTAAATACAGTCCTCCTGCATCTCAGCAAAGTGTGTATCCTATTAATATTATCTAAAATGCCAATTCGGGAATGGCATACATATACTGGATTTTTAAATGCTCTACTCATTTGAACTATGTGACCACAGAAGAATAATGGTGAAATAAAAAGAAAACTTGATGCAATTACTAAAAATATTTTTATCATAATTTTTGTTCAAATCCTTAAAATATATTCTTAGTGGGCAGCATTGAGGATCCAGTTATTTTATTTTTATTTTTTGCTAATCTCTGCCTTTTTTTCTATCTCTTTGTTTTTTCCCTAGATTCATTCCACAGTGCTCAAGCCATCTAATTCTTAAAAGAGTAAGGGATATAACTCCTACTTAACTGAGGAAAAGGAAGCCATTCCATCTTAGTTTCTCTGCACCTTTACTTATCCCTCTTCTTTTTCTTTTCTTTAACAGAACAATATACTTTTGTTACAAGATTAAAATTCCCAACCATCCTATTTATCTAGTTACTGCAAATAATTTGCCACTTCAGTTGTCCCCATCCTGCCTTGGAATACTGCCATCCACAAATTCTTTTCTTTCCCATATGCTCAATTCTTGTGTATCCTAAAAAATTCCCTAAAACCAGCTTTTTTCTCAAACTACCATCCCATACATTTTCTTTACTTTACTATCAAAATGTCAAGGGTAGGCCATTCTCTTGCATTTTTTTCATATACATGCCCTTAAATTTAATTCCTTAAATTAAGTATTCTGAGTCATAGAACTCTTCTAGCTTTTAATAAATTAATAAATTAGCCCTAGGAAAATGAAAATGCCTACAACATTTTTCATAACATTTCAGGGCATTAGATATAACAAACTCATCATTGACCCTGGAAAGAAGGTGCTTTCAAGTATTCTGAAAATAATTGCCCCGATGTGTGATGTTCCCCTTCCTGTGTCCATGTGTTCTCATTGTTCAATTCCCACCTATGAGTGAGAACATGTGATGTTTGGTTTTTTGTCCTTGCGATAGTTTGCTGAGAATGAATGTTAAATGAAGAGTTACTGGGTGCAGCACACCAACATGGCACATGTATACATATGTAACTAACCTGCACGTTGTGCACATGTACCCTAAAACTTAAAGTATAATAAAAAAATAATTGCCTATAGGACTTACTAAAGTATAGACCAATGTCTTATCCTAGAGCTTTTTTTTAACAGGCTTTTATGGGAGACACCTTGAGAATTAATTTTTTTAGCAAGTGTCTCTGATGTGATAGACAGAATTCTATAGCTATCTCCCCTGCTCCAAGTTTCCTATGCCCTGTTTATTCAATTAAACACTAACCTACGAACTACTGTGAAGACACTCTGCAGATAGAAGCATGGTTACTAGTCAGCCAAACCTAAATTTTTTTTTGTTTCCTTCCTTCTTTCCTTCCTTCCTTCCTTCCTTCCTTCCTTCCTTCCTTCCTTCCTTCCTTCCTTCCTTCTTCCTTCCTTCCTTCCGTCTCTCTTTCTCTCTTTTTGACACAGGGTCTTGCTCTGTCACCCAGGCTGGAGTGCAGTGCCACAACCATGGCTTACTGCATCCTCAACCTTCTGGGCTCAAACGATCCTCCCATCTCAACCTCCCAAGTAACTGGAACTACAGGCACATACCAACATCCCTGGCTAATTAAAAAAACTGTAGATAGGTGGTCTCACTCTGTTGCCCAGACTGGTCTTGAACTCCTGGGCTCAAGCAATTCTCCCATCTGGGCCTCTCAAAATGCTGGAATTAGGAGTCTCAGCCACTGCACCCAGCCAGCTGCTGTTAAAATAAAGATAACATGTCAGATTATTGGAGTGAGCCTAATGTAATCACATGAGCCTTTAAAAGCAGAAAAGGAAAGCAGAAGAGTCAGTTAGCGAGTTGGGGCAGAGGAATAAGGGAAAGAGATCCAAAAGAAGGAGGAATGGAGAGAAATTCCTATAGTAAGAAGGCTTTGATGTGCCTTGCTGGTTGTAAGTGGAGAGCCATGTGAAAGGACTAGAGAAGGTCTTTAGGAGCTAATGACAGCCCCTAACTGACAGCTGGGAAGAAAATGGTGTCCTCATTCCTACAGCTGTAAGAAAATGAATTTGACCAATATCCTGAATAAACTTGGAAGTGGCTTCTTTGCGAGAACCTCCAATAAGCAATGCAATCCTGTTGACACCTATATTTTAGCCTGATGAGACGTGTGTCAGATTTCTGACCACTCGAAACTATGAAGTAATAAATTTGTGCTGTTATAAACTGCTAAGTTTGTAACAATTTATTACAATAGCAATAGAAAATCAATACGCTTGATGATTCATTTTCATGTAATCCACAGCTCTCTCCTGAACGATTCTTGTACTAAAGTTAAGGACTCCTGTCTTATATTTAAATCTTAGTCCTCATATATGCCAAGCAGATTTTGACAAAAAATGATGAATGATCTCCAGATTTCTAAGACCAGTAACTTTTTCTTTATTTCTTAGCTTTCATCCTTTTAATTTTTCTTCAATATTTGATATTTTAGATTTTTTTCTTTATCGAAATTCCTTTCTGCATTGACTGTACCACCATTAAAATTTTGATTTTTTTTCTTAGTTCTCCTTTCTATTTCCTCATACTCTGTATAGTCCTCAAATGGAGATTTCTCAAGGCATTTTCATGGCCATTTGCACTCAATTCTGAATTACATAATCAACCCATGGCTTTATATATCACATGATGTGTGAGAAAGAGAGTGATGTAGTATACCATGCATGAACTTTAAAGCCAGATGGAACTTACTTTGAGTCTAAGCTCCATGGTTTACACTGCATTAGTTGACTGTCATTAAATTATGCTGCATAAGAAACAACTTCCAAGTCTTAGAGAGTTGCAACACTAAAGTTTTATTTCCTTGCTCATATATATTTTTTCATGTCAAGTGTAGTCCGCTTTGTTTTACATGTCTTTATTTTAGATCCAGGCTGAAGGAGCAAACCTTGTTTCCTGGAAAAATGAAAAGGACAATGTCATATCCATGTGATGGTTCTTGAAGTTTCTGATTGGATATAGCATACATAAATGTCTAGAGGAAGTCATATAGACAAGCATGATATCAGTGATCTGGTGAACTATATTCCTTCACCTGGGAGGCACAGAGAGCCATATGGCAAGGGACAGAGACATATACTATTTCTACTGGGAAAGAGACACAAACTTGGGAGAAATAATACAATCTATCTTTAAAAAATGCTTTTATAACAGTAATAACTTAATTGTACATTTTCTTAGATCCATTTTACTAATTGATAAATGGAAGAGAGCAATATTTATTCCACAGGTTGTTTTTAAGATTAAATGAGTACATGTATTTTAAAAACTTGCCCCAGCATCTGATACATTGTAGATGTTTAATAAATACGGTTAATTCCATTCTCCTTTTTCTAATTACTCTAAATAATTTTTTGAGCTCTAGGAACCAGATATTTCGTTGTTTAAGGACCATTTTGCCCAGTGCTTCTAACACATCATACTCCACAAGTCCTTAATTTTTCATTATTGTCCCTGAAAAACATACTTTCCTCCTGTACTTTTGACCTTTGAAAAGTAACTGATTCATCAGCCACCTAGGAATGAAAACTATAATTTTTATTCCTCAACCATTGTTTCCAACCAATATGTTAATAGGTCCTGTTAACAGGCTTTTTTAGTACTCATTCTAATTGCTTCGAACATAATTCAAGAGCCTGTTATGTTTTCTTTGTGATATTTAAAAATCCTCTTGAGAACTAACATAATGACTAATTATAAAATTTGTAATTTATAATTAGCAGAAAAAATTATTTATCTAAAACTTCCCTGCCCCTTTTTTTTGCATGAGCTGCTTCAATAGACTTTGAGCATTTTTTTGGAAATTTGTGTTTTATTTTTGCTACTTCATTGCAGCAAATTAGCCATAGTGTTTCCATTCTTTGGGTTGATTACTTTTTAAAAAAGAAATAATAATATTTTAAAGTCACATATTAAGTATATCTCATATAACAAGAAATTGATAAACATTGGAGTGGTTGTTTCACTTTCATCACATTTTCAATCCAGTGCCTTGATGTTTCAACTTCTCTTTATGTGGGTTCAGTTCAACTGAAGCTAGTTTTCAGTATGTTTCAAAATTCAGACACTGAGCACTTCTTTAATGACCAACATTTTTTATGAAAATGGATAGGATTTCCCTTAAGTACAGTTTGTTATCTTCTCAATTGTTGTAACTTACGTCTACGTTTGTCTATAGTAGCTACATGATCAATGCATCTAATTTGTATCATAACTCCTTTGGTTAAAGAATTTTGGCAATTCCAAAATGAACATGCACATATGCTTTTGTTTGCAGACTGACAAATCTAAAAAATCTAAAAACTAAAAACTGATAAATCTAAAAATCTAAAAACTGATAAAAATAGCTAATGAACTTTATTTATAGAATCTATTATTATTACATCTATTATTTCATGTACATGGTACTGAATGATATAGCAGATAATTCCTGAAATGGAGTACATGAAGAATTCATTTGATTGACCCATATAAAAATCTGTATATTAAGAAAGGGGATAAAGATAGCATATGAATTAAAACATCTACAAGAGATAGATCCCACTTTGTTGTTTAGAATAGTAGTCTCTAATTATGGAAAAGACAGAAATTTACTTCATATCTACTGTTCTGATGCAATAGTTAGAACAAAACAGGTAGGACAAAATGACTGCAAAAAAACCTCATCTTTGGTGAAAAAAGTTTGCAAAGGCTGTTGAAATATTCCAGCGCAACACAAATTACTGTATATTTTGTAAGAAATCAGTAAAATCTAGCTTTTTTTGGTGGGGAGTTGGGAAAGTAAAGTGATTTGGTGCCTTGATTATTTGTTGGAATTAGTCATTAAGTGAACTGGTTACTTGGTAAACTATATTTTGTTATGCCTCCAAAAGTGACCTTTAACAAGATATATTTCAGAGAATTAGTTTGTTCTCTGAATTGACCATCATGTGTTTAATCTCTTGCTCATCACATTTATTCTAATTAGTATTGCTACTTTCCATTTATAAACACTTAATCGGCCCACTGTCATCTCTAAAATACTTGTAAATGACATTCAAATTCTTATAGAGTATAAACCAAATCTCCCATCCACTCATAGCTTCATACATAGTGTGTGTTTTGCTACACCCTGCTCTTACCAATACCATGGCACCATCAGACACTTACCAGCACCATACATTATTTTCCAAGCCAGGAAGTAAATTGATAGATGCTCTTCCTATCATATACCAATCCAGTCCAGTTCAAATGTTCTGTCTTAAATAGGCTTTTCCTTATCTTCATAATAAAACTAATAACTTCTTTTTACTTATGGCCATAGTTGATTTGTTTTGTAATATATCAAAGGCACAATATGAGAGAATAATAGGACAAAGGAAGACTAAGACTGCTCTGGTCAAGCTCCAAAAGTTGCTAGTGCTTAGAAGAGACTATCACAAGGCTTGGATGAAGCTATCAACAGATTAGTGAGCTGCTTTTCCAGAAATAAATTTTTTTAAATAAAAGTTTATCCAGAATTAATCTGATTGCATGTAACTGACTTATACAAAATGATTTCATAAGCAGCTGATGTTTTGTAAATCAGAAATCAATTTATTTTCATAGGTAATTAAATACTTGGCTCAAAAATGCACGGCAGCACTTAGCATTCAGGATTTGGCACATCATCCTAAGGAGAATGTCTGCTTTAGTGTTGCTACATGAAGGCAGGGACTATGTGTGTAATATTCACTAGATGTCCCAGAGATGAACACAATACCTTGCATAGAGCAAGTGCTCAAAAATATTTGTTTAATCAATTAATAAATAAAAAGGATTAAAAAGGCATTACTATGGCCCTGTGCAAACCAAAAGCCAATTTTTTGCTATATACGGTGGTGAGAGTTTGAGAATAAAGGGATTGAAAATTATCAAGGTTGCTGCTGTTTCCTCCTCTTCCTCCTTCTTCTTTTCCTTCTTCTTTTTATTTCTTCTTCTCCTTCCCTCCCCCTTCTCCTCCTTTCCTTCCTCTTCCTACTCTTTCTTCTCCCCATTTTTCTCTTTCTCCTTCTTCTCCTCTTCCTTTTCCTCCCTTTTCCCCTCATCCTCCCACTCCTCCTCCTGCTCATCATACTTCCCCTTCTCCTTTTTTATTTCAAAATATGGCAAGTAGATAAATTACAGTGCTCCACAATAGAAATATTTCTTCCTTAAAAACTATACTTGGTTGCCTAGAATTATAACTTCTTGTTCTCCATGATAAAGATAAACACTGGCATACATTTGGTCCTTGCCCATGTCTATTTTCTTGGGTTACATATAAACCACTAGTCAATTATTATTCCTTCAATATAAATGATGGCTTACAATAAAGAAGAAAAATCTAAGTATGCTACAATTTCCTTAGATCAGAAATGACAAATTGGTAGCCCTAACCATGCCGTACATGTTGTCTGAGTGTGTTTTTTTTCCTATGTTTGATTTGATCTGCAATGTGTCTTCAAAAGCAATATATATTGGGAGTCACCATGTTAAACTGAACTTCAAGCTGTTTTATGTTTATTGTTTTATATTATATATTATATTATATATTATTTAATATATAATATGTTGTATGTTATATAATATGAAATTATATAATAAACTATTATATAATATATAATTAATAATAATTATATATTATTTTGCATGTTGGACCTCATTGTTTTGAGGTTGTGATCATATGTCTCAATCATTATGTTGCAGGCATATCTTCCTGGAAATACACTTACATATTAATCATCTGAAAGCTAGCATATGACAATGATGGGAAGCTTTCTTACCCATCCTATGTCCCTGTGAAAAAATACTAATAACAATTGCAATTATACATTTGTTGCCTTATATTTGTCTGTAAGATAAATGATGATAAGACTGTATTTTTAAGTTAGAAAATAAGCTATTTGAAAGTGAGGATATATCTTTATTATATTTTTATTACAGAATATCTAGCACAGTGATGTTAGAGAGTAACAACAAAATAAATGTGTGTTGATTTTTTTGAATTTAAAATACCACAAAAAGACATAACCATTGGACTGTAGATTCTGAATTAGAAATGTAAATATAACATTTGTCTGAAGAGAACACAGTAGGTATAGAATATCTTACATAAACAAAATTACAATCAAGTGTTTCTAAGTATTGTTTACACATCAATGACTTAATAAGCAAATATTTACTGGCACTGTATTAGTCCATTCTCATATGCTTAATAAAGACATACCCAAGACTGGGTAACTTAAAAAGAAAAAAAGGTTTAATGGACTCACAGTTCCACATGGCTGGGAAGGCCTCACGATTATGGCAGAAGGCAAAGGAAGAGCAAAGGCACATCTTTCATGGTGGCAGAAAAGAGAGCATGTGCAGGAGAACTTCCTTTTATAAAACCATCAGATCTCTTGAGACTTATTCACTATCATAAGAATAGCATGGGAAAAACCCAAATCCATGATTCAATTATCTCCCACCAGATCCCCCCCCCCCATGATACGTGGGTATCATGGGAGTTAAAATTCAAGATGATATTTGGGTGAAGACACAGCCAAAACAAATCATTCTGCCCCTGCCCGCTCCCAAATCTCATGTCTTCACATTTAAAAACCAATCATGCCTTCCCAACAGTCCCCCAAAGTTTTAACTCATTTCAGCATTAACTTAAAAGTCCACAGTGCAAAGTCTAATCTGAGACAAGGCAAGACCCTTCTGCCTATGAGCCTGTAAAATCAAAAGCAAGCTAGTTACTTCCTAGATACAATGGGAGTACAGGGATTGGGTAAATACACCTGTTCCAAATGGGCAAAATTGGCCAAACAAAGGGGCTACAGGCCTCAGGCAAGTCAGAAATCCAGCAGGGCAATCAAATCCTGAGGCTCCAAAATGATCTCCTTTGACTCCATTTCTCACATTCAGGTCACACTGATACAAGAGGTAGGTTCACATGGTCTTGAGCAGCTCTGCTCCTCTGGCTTTGCAGGGTACAGCCCCTCTCCTGACTGCTTTCATGAGCTGGCATTGAGTATCTGTGGCTTTTCCAGGTGCATGGTGCAAGCTGTTGGTGGATCTACCATTACAGAATCAAGAACTGTGGCCCTCTTCTCATAGCTCTACTAGGCAGTAACCCAGTGGGACTCTGTGTTGGGGCTCCAACCCCACATTTCCCTTATGCACAGCCCTAGCAGAGGTTTTCCATGAGAGCTCCACCCCTGCAGCACACTTCTGCCTGGGCATCCAGGCATTTCCATACATCCTCTGAAATCTAGGTGGAGGTTCCCGAACCTCAAATCTTGACTTCTGTGCACCCACAGGCTCACCACCATGTGAAGGCCACCAATACTTGTGGCTTGCGCCCTTTGAAGTAATGGCCTGAGCTGTACATTGGCCCCTTTTAGCCATAACTGGGGTTTGGGGCAACAAGTCCCTAGACTACACAAAGCACTAAGGGCCTGGGCCCAGCCCACAATACCATTTTTAACTTCTAGGCTTCCCAGCTTGTGATAGGAGGGGATGCCATGAAGACCTCTGACATGCCCTGGAGACATTTTTCCCATTGTCTTGAAGTTTAATATTGGGCTCCTCATTACTTATGCAAATTCTTGCAGCTAGTTTGAATTTCTCCTCCAAAAATGGGTTTTTCTTTTCCATCACATTGTCAGGCTGCAAATTTTCTGAACTGTTAAGCTCTGCTTCCCTTTTAAACATAAGTTCCAATTCCAAACCATATCCTTCAGAATGAATAAAACTGAAAGCTTTGAAGAGCACCTAAGTCATCTGTTGAATGCTTTGCTGCTTAGAAATTTCTTCCACCAGATACCCTAAATAATCTTTCTCAAGTTCAAAGTTCCACAGATTTCTAGGGCAGGGGTAAAATGCTGCCAGTCTCTTTGCTAAAGCATAGCAAGAACCACCTTTGCTCCAGTTCCCAGTAAGTTCTTCATCTCCATCTAATACAATCTCAGCCTAGACTTTTTAGTCCATATCACTATCAGCCTTTTGGTCAAAACCATGCAACGAGTCTCTAGCAAGTTCCAAGCTTTCTCACATCTTCCTGTCTTCTGAGTCCTCTAAGTGTCTAGGAAGTTTCAAACTTTCCCACATTTTCCTATCTTCTTCTCAGCCCTCCAAACTTTTTCATCCTCTACCTGTTACCCAGTTCAAAAGTCACTTCCCCATTTTGGGGCATCTTTACAGCAGTGCCCCACTCCCAGTACGAATTTACTGTAATAGTCCATTCTCACATTACCAATAATTTAAAAAGGAAAGAGAGTTTTAATGGACTTACAGTTCCACATGGCTGGTGAGACCTTACAATCCAATCATGGGGAAAGGCAAATGAGGGGCAAAGTCACGTTTTCTATGATGGCAGGCAAGAAAGCATGTGCAGGGGAACTGCCCCTTATAAAACCATCTGATCTCATGAGATTTATTCACTACCATGAGAACAGCATGGGAAAAACACACCCCCCATGATTTAATTACTTCCCACTGGGTCCCTCCCATGACACATGGGGATTATGGGAGCTACATTTCCAAATGAGATTTGGAGTGGGGACATGACCAAACCATATCAAGCACCCAGTATGGATATGCTTTGTTGAAGGAACCAGGGATAGAGTGGTAAATAAAAGAATAAAAATGTATGCCCTTATGAAACTTAGTTTTACTGTGGAAACAGAGAGTAAAAAAGAGAAGTAATTATAGAATAAGTACTATAATAATATCACCTGAAACCTCTTAGGATTGCAATTATCTAAAGATAAAAGACAAAAAGTATTGGTGAACATAAGGAGAAAAGAGAAGCCTTGGACATTGTTTGTGAGAACGTAAATTAATACAGCCATTATGGGAAACTATATGGAGGTTCGTCAATAGATTAAAAATAGAATTACCATATGTTTCAGAAGTCCCACTTTAGAGCATATATCCAAAGTCACTATACCAAAGAGATCTGCACTCTCATTTTCATTGCTGTATTATGGAAATAAGTGTCCATTGACAGATAAATGAATAAAAAGTATGTGGGCATATATACACAATAGATTATTATTCAGCCTTAAAAAAGGAGATCTACAGTAAGCAAAACAGCACAGTGTTGGTACAAGAACAAACACAAAGACCAACAAAACAGAATAGAGAACTCAGAAATAAGACCACATACCTACAACCATCTGATCTTTGACAAACCTGACAAAAACAAGCAATGGGGAAATGATTCCCTAGTTAATAAATGGTGCTGGGAGAACTGGATAGCCACATGCAGAGAATTGAAATTGGACTGCTTCCTTACACCATATGCAAAAACTAACTCAACATGGATTAAAGACTTAAACGTAAAACAAAAATTTTAAAAATCCTAGAAGAAATCTAGGCAATACCATTCAGGACATAGGCACTGACAAAGATTTCATGATGATAATGTCAAAAGCAGCTGCAACAAAAGCAAACATTGACAAATGGGATCTAATTAAACTAAAGAGCTCTGCATAGCAAAAGAAACTATCATCAGAGTAAAGAGACAGCCTACAGAAGGGGAGAAAATTTTTGCAATCTGTCCATCTGACAAAGGTCTGATATCCAGAATTTACAAAGAACTTAAGCAAATGTACAAGAAAATAACAACCCCATTAAACTGTGGGGAAAGGACATGAGCAAATACTTCTTAAAAGAAAACTTACATGTAGCCAACAAACGTATGAAAAAAAGCTCAACATCACTGATAATTAAAGAAATGCAAATCAAAACCACAATGAGATATCTTCTCCTGACAGTCAGAATGGCTATTACTAAAAAGTCAGAAAAAAACGGATGCTGGGAAGGTTTAACAGAAAAAGGAACGCTTTTACACTGTTGGTGGGAGTTTAAATTAGTTCAACCATTGTGGAAGACAGCATGGTGATTCCTCAGAAACCTAGAGGCAGAAATATCATTTGACCCAGCAATCCCATTACTGGGTATATACCCAAAGAAGTATAAATCATTATATTATAAAGATACATGCATGTGTATGTTCACTGCAGCACTATTCACAAGGCAGAGACATGGAATCAGCCTAAATGCCCATCAATGATAGATTGGATAAAGAGAATGTGGTACATGTACACACCATGGAGTATTATGCAGCCATAAAATGGAACAAGATCATGTCCTTTGCAGGGACATGGATGGAGTTGGAAACTATTATCTTCAGCAAAGTAACACAGAAACAGGAAACAAAAAACTGTATGTTCTCACTTATAAGTGCGAGCTGAATGGTGAGAACACATGGATGCATTGTTGGGGAACAACCACAAACTGGGGCGCTTTGGGAGGACAGCAGGAGGGAGAGCATCAAGAAGAATAGCTAATGGACACTGGGCTTAATGCTTAGGTGATGGGATGATCTGTGCAGCAAACCACCACGGTACACGTTTATCTATGTAACAAACCTGCACATCCTGCACATATATCTCTGAACTTAAAATAAAAGTCCAAGAAAAGAAAAAGAAGATACTGAGATACTGCCATTTACGGCAACACAGATGACACTGGAGGACATTATGCTAAATGAAAAAAGCCACACACAGAAAGACAAATAATTATATGTAAAATCAAAAAAAGTCAAACTAATTGTAACAGAGAGTCAAATGGTGGTTACGAGGGCCTCGGAGTGGAGAAAAAGGGGAGATATTGGTGAAAAGATACAAACTTTCAGTTGTAAGATTAATATTAGAGTACTAGAGACCTAATGTACAATATGGTGACTATAATGTATTGTGGACATGAAATTTGTTAAGAAAGTAGATCTTAAGTGTTCTCACTACACATACACAAAAACACACACAGAAAAGGTAACTGTGTGAGGTAATGAATATGCTAATTAGCTTGACTGTGAAAATTATTTCACAACATATACATATATCAACATATGTTGTACCCCTAAATATATACAAGTTTTTTTTTGAGTTGGAGTCTCGCTGTTTCACCAGGCTGCAGTGCAGTGGCATGGTCTCAGCTCACTGCAACCTCCGCTTCCCGTGTTCAAGCAATTCTCCTGCCTCAGCCTCCTGAGTAGCTGGAACTACAGGCACCCACCACCACATCCAGCTAATTTCTGTATTTTTAGTAGAGATGGGGTTTCACCATGTTGACCAGGATGGTCTTGGTCTCTTGACCTCGTGATTCACCTGCCTCGGCCTCCCAAAGTGCTTCGATTACAGGCGTGAGCCACTGTGCCTGGCCATACATACAATTTTTATTTGTTAATCATACTTCAATAAATCTGGAACAAAAAGAAAAATAAAACAAAAGATATAGAAAGTTTGGTACTGTCTTTAAAATTGTTAAGAAAGATATTATGGATAAAGTGACATTAGTGCAGAGCCCTATGGTTGTGATGAAGCAAGCCATGTAGGATATCTGGAGGAAGATCATTCGAGGCAGAGGGAATAGCAAAGGAAGAGGCCTTGAGTTTGAGATATGCTTGCTGTGCTCCAGGAACAGCAAAGAGGCCTGTGTGTCAGAAGTAAATGGGTACAGGAAGAAATGGTAGTAAATGAGACTAGAAAGGAGTGGGGTGCTCCATTATGTAAGTGCTTGTAAGCCATCATAAGAACTTTGGGTTTTGGAGTTAGAAAGCCACTGGGAAGTTTTGAGCAGAAGCATAACAAGAATCTGCCTTGTGCATCAGAAGGTCTACTCTGTGTTGAGAATAGACTACTTATGAAGGGTGAAACAAAAGTTAAGCAAAAGACCATATACTTGTGGGCCACATGGATGTTTTCTTTTGAAAAGTGTCTGTTCATACCCTGTGTCCACTTTGTAATGGGTCTGTTTTTTGCCTGTTCATTTATTTAAGTTCCTTATAGATTCTGGATATTAGAGCTTTGTCAGATGCATAGTTTGCAAATATTTTCTCCCATTCTGTAAGTTATTTGTTTACTCTGTTGACAGCTTCTTTTGCTGTGCATGAGATCTTTTGTTTAATCAGGTCCCATTTGTCAATTTTTGTTTTTGTTGCAATTACTCGTGGCATCTTCATCAAGCAATGTTTGCCAGGGCCTATGTCTAGCATGGTATTTCCTAGATTATCTTCCACAGTTTTTATAGTTTTAGGTTTTATATTCAAGTCTTTAATCCATCTTGAGGTAATTTTTAAATATGATATAAGTGAGGCGGTCCAGTTTCAATCTTTTGCATTAGGTTAGCCAGTTATTCCAGTACCATTTACTGGATAGAGGTTCTTCCTCCACTGCTTGCAGTGTTAGGTATATACACAAAGGAATATAAATCATTCTACCATAAAGACAATGTATACATACACTTATCACAGTACTATTCACTGTAGAAATACATAGAGTCAGTCTAAATGCCCATCAATGATAGACAAGATAAAGAAACTACTGTACATATCCACCACAAAATACTACGTAGTCATAAAAAAGAACAAGGTCAAATCCTTTGCAGCAACAAGGATGGAGCTGGAGGCCATTGGCCTAAGCGAACTAATACAGAAACAGAAAACCAAATCTGTATGTTCTCACTTATGAGTGGGAGCTAAACACTGAATACACATGGACACAAAGAAAGGAACAATAGCCACCAGAGTCTACCTGAAGTTGGCAGGTGGAAAGAGGGTGAAGATAGTACCTAGCAGGTACTTTGCTTACTACCTGGGTGACAAAATAATCTATATGCTGAACCCCTGTGACATGCAATTTACCTATATAACAAACCTGCACATACACCCCTGAATCCAAAATAAAATTTAAAAATAAAGCAAAGAGACCAGTTATAATTCAAGAGAGAGATGATAATAGTATAGGCAGTGAAGGCTGGGAGGTGTGATTGAATTCACAATATCATTTGTCTTGAATTTGCTGATGGATTGGATGTTCGATGTGAACCTGAGAAGGAAGTCAAATGTTTGAGGACAACCTGACGGGGTTGCCATTGTCCACAACAGGAGAAAGCAAGACTCCAAGAAGAGCAAGTATCAGGGATTAAATCAGAAGTCTGTTTTTGGACACTTTAAGGTATCTATTTGAGCTACCCATTAAAAACAAGGATTTGGATTTATGACTCTGATGGGAAAAAAAGATCCAGAATGGAGATATAAATTTGGGAGTAATTCTCAAGTGTATGGTGTATATTATGAGATGTGATCATTAAGGATCTGAGTGGAGAAGAAAAAAGATGAGTGAATAAGCCCTTAAGTAAGGCAACATTTAAGGTTGAAGGATAAAAAAGAACAAGCAAAGGATACTGAGAAAGAGTCACAAATGAAGACACTGTTTCATAAAGGAGAGAATCATCAGTTCTAAGTTACTATTAATAGGCAACTAAGATGGGATTAAGAATTAGCCATTGGAATTAGCAAAGTTTCAGTAGGAAGGAGAGGGGTGGATATCCCAGAGAATGAGAATGGAAAAATTGGAAGAAGTACAGAAACATTTGATTTATGATACTTAAGTACTAACCCATGGATCAATATTTAACATATATATTTTGACTTATCTCCAGCAGAATACAGTCAGATTTCTAATGAGGAATTAAGTTCAACTTATGCTCATAGTGAAATGGAACATCATCAGGTTTGTGAAAAGAGAGCCATTATAGCAGAGAAAAAGTTTATTAAATCTTGATTTCAAAAAGTCTTGGATTAGAATGACACCTACGTTAGTTTGCAAAAGTTAACTCACATTTCTGAATTTGTTTCATTCAACTCGGTACATGCTTAGCTTATTACCCAGAATATAGTCAGCCCTTGAATGGTTGTTATTGTTCTTTTTGTTTTTCTAACCATACTAACTTTCTTCATGTATCCATTATTATCTGTGCCACCTTACCTGTGACATTTCTTCACCAATTAAAACTGTTAGTAAAGCTTAAAATTTTTTTAGTTTAGTTTTATTCATCAATTATAGTGAGTTAGAAAATTCATGTAAGGAAGAAAGTCCCTTCTCCTTCCTAATTCTGCATATCAAATTGCTGGAGAAATGAGCCAGCTTTGGTTGCTTAGTGAGTCACCTCTCCCTTCTCTAAGATTCTTGAAACTTGCTGTACTAATCCATTCTCACACGGCTATGAAGAAATACATGAGACTGGGTAATTTATAAAGGAAAGAGGTTTAATTGACTCACAGTTATGCATTGCTGAGGAGGCCTCAGGAAACTCACAATCATGGCAGAAAGCAAAGGAGAAGCAGGCACCTTCTTCACAGGGAGGCAGGATGGAGTGAGTGCAAGCAGGGGAAATGCCAGGCACTTATAAAACCATCAGATCTCATGAGAACTCACTTACTATCATGAGAACAGCATGGGGAAACTACCCCTGGGATTCAACTACCTCCACCTGGTCCAGCCCTTGACGTGTGGGGATTATGGGGATTAAGGGGGTTACAATTCAAGATGAAATTTTGGGTGGGGACACAGCCAAACTGTATCACTTGCATATGGTTAGGGTTATCACATGCCTTGTTTTATGTCTGTTGGCTCACCAGAATTACTAATGACTCTTTTAAATTTCAAAATTGTTCATGTTTTTTTAGAATATAGTATATAATTGACCTATTAATGGGACAGGCTTTAAATTTGGGCTCCTGTACTGGTCTCCTGTATTTACAGTCTCACTTTTACCATGCAAATACTAGTTCTTGTTCTCTTGTATTTGAAGTCATACTTTGATCCTCCTTTGGAGCTTTATAATCACATTCATTCTATTTCTATTGATTTTTTCCTCTTACTTTTATTTTCTCAACCACTTTTCTTATTCCCACTGTCAATGTGCACCCAGCAAAAAAACGTTCTCTTAATCCTGAGAAATTGTTGTGGAAGTGGTGTCAAAGTCTGCATCTCAATGTGCGGAAATATTCTACACTTGTGAGGAAAATATTCCCTTTAAAAAATAATTTTCTCTTGCTTGGAATAACAGATTAATTTTTTAACTCATTTGATAAAATCACTTAAAACTTTTACAACACTGAGTGTTTGGGATATACTTTTATTTTTTGGTCAAACCTCAAATGTAATATTATAGGTTGTTATTGATCATTGTGGGTTTTGATATTTTCATAATATCCGCAGGACTATTTCCTAGTAAATCTTTCCAAAGTTATGTGTTGTATCCATACATGAATATAACTATTTATTTGTTATGTTTGTTCTACTTATCTCGTAGGTATCATCAAAGTTGTTTGACACAGCATTGAGAAGGCATTTACAATAAATGGCAGCATTGCATTGTTTTTACTCATAAAAATGAATAATGAATAAATGATATGAGAAATTATATTCCGTCATCATGTACATGAAATCTAATTTGATTAACTTAGCACTTTGTAATGTTAATATTCTATTATGTCATAAATTATATGAAATATAAAAGATTCCAGATTCTTAGATTGAAAGAAAAATCTAGATGATTTCTTGTGAAGTTTATGATATTCATGACTTTATATACACATATTACATATTTAGGCGAATTTTTGAAGGATATTACTAATGTAATATTTATGATTAAATTTTAGCTTTAATACTCTGCTTTTCTTTTTCTCCTGATATTAAGAAAGAAAAACTGGAATCCATTTCAAGCTAAAGAGGAAATTCAACCTGGACTATCCTTCTTTCAAGAAAATTAACAAAGTACCAATGGAGTTCTTTATCTATGGAGTGCAGACTTCATTAATTAATCCTTTTTATCTGTGACAGCTAAAGGTAAATCTAGAATATTCTGCCTCCTTGAAATTATTTCTAGTTTTACTTTTACTTGCTAAACTACATTCTTTCAACCATATGTTATCTTTTGTCAAGCATGTAGAAATTAAATCAAATGGTATTGCACTGTTTTTTGCCTTGCATTGACATTTTAAAAGATAGCCATTTAGATAAATACTTTTTCATATTATTAACTTAATAATTTTGAGAGCAACAGAAAGCAAATGGAGAATATTTTTGTTACTCCTCATTTTCATAATAGTGGAAGGTGGAATTCATATGGCATTATAAGTAGAAATTTTCTGCATCACTAAGAACATGGCTTACAATATAATGCCTCCTGGACAATTCAGAAAATTATTCTAATAAGAAAAACTTCTAGTCATATATCATGCATGCCTGCACTATTTTTCTCCCTTTTCACTAAATATGCTTTCCACAAAAAAGGAATACAGTATTTAGTTCATCACTTCCTGCTATCTATTCCTCATTCCAAACCAATATATGTTCTGATCATCTACTTTAGAAATAATTATTATTCAACAGTGCAAAAAGAGACCATGAAAATGCAAGACAACGAAATCCTGAAAACATATGTTTTTCTTTTGAACTTAATGTTTTAACTGTTTTTGTTGAGGCCTCAGCTGCTTATTTAATGCTGATGATTTTTTTTTCCTTCATTTAGGGCCTTGCCATTAGACAAATACCTGCCAGGAACCAGTAATGGGAAAACATTCTAGTTACATGGATATTTGTTCATTTAACAAATATTTGTTCACTTTTAACAAAAAGTGACAAGCGTGTCACATTTCATCAGGTCACATCAGGTTGTGTCTCAAGAAAACAGAGAATATAAGATAAGCCAGTTCAAAGAGACATGCCTCATCCAGAGCACAGAAGAAAGGAAACATCAATTGCTTAGGATTAGAGAAAGAAAACTCAAACCCACTTATAGATTAAAAATCACCTGAATTTCAAATACACATTTGCAACAATATAATTGTTTTTCTATCGTATATATATTAAAGCGATGCCTTTTGTATTTCTTATCTATAATAGTTATTTGCTTAATATATTTATATAGTGCAGTGTATTTAACAGCTCTATTTTAATGTAAAATTAGGATGGTGGTCCCTTGATTTGAGGGAACATACCATCTGATGGATTATCTGAAAACTCTGTTATCCAATACAGTAGCCACTAGCCACCTGTGGCTATTAAATTACAATGAAATCAATTAAGTTAGGTGTTTTAGTTTCATAAGTCACGTTGCAATTGCTCAAGAGTTAGGTGTTATTATTAGTAGCTCCTATATTCTCCTATATTGAATAGCACTGAGATAGAATATTTTCATCACAGAAAGTCCTACTGCACTGTGCTAATTTAGAATACTACAGGTAAAATGTAATTCTCACATATTGAAGCTATGTATAAAGTATCCAAAAAAGTGATTTCAGGGTCAAAAGTATGTATTAGTCAAATACTTTTGGCTTAAACATATGACCTGGGCACTGTTTGTGCTAGATTTTACTAGATATCATTGCTTCTAATCACTCTCTGAAGAAGAGATAGGTAATAAATGTATATAATGTAACCTGTATATACAGACATATCTATTTATACACAGGTATCTGTATCTAACCATCTGAATGTATATTAATCTAACCATAAATTCATACGAATGTCTCCAAATCTAATCCTGTACCAAGGAGTTCATTCTAGCCTTCTTTTTACACTTTTCTGTAACTTTCTTCTCTGACAGTGAGAAACTTGGATCTCATAATTAAGAATTTAATTATTAACCCTGATATACATGTACAATAGTTTCAGAATTGTATCTCATATCCTGTACGTGTAGCTTTTTATTTCTTCATTTGAACATTTAAATAATACCGTACGTAGGATTTGCTGGCAATATGGGTGAATAGGAACAGCTCCGGTCTGCAGCTCCCAGCGAGACTGATGCAGAAGGCAGCTGATTTCTCCAATTCCAACTGAGGTACCTGGTTCATCTCACTGGGACTGGTTGGACAGTGGGTGCAGCCCATGGAGTGAAAGCCAAAGCAGGGTGGGGCATGGACTTACTCGAGAAACATAAGGGGTCAGCGGATCTCCCTCCCCCAGCCAAGGGAAGCCATGAGAGATTGTACTAGGAGGAACAGTGCACTCCAGCCCAGATACTGAGCTTTCCACACAGTCTTTGCAACTGGCAGAACAGGAGATTCCCTCCAGTGCCTATGCCACCAGGGCCCTGGGTTTCAAACACAAAACTGCACGGCCGTTTTGGCAGACACCGAGCTAGCTGCAGGATTTTTTTTTCTTTTTTTCATACCTGGTATGCCAGCAAGACAGAACCATTCACTCCCCTGGAAAGGGGGCTGAAGCCAGGGAGCCAAGTGGTCTGGCTCAGTGGGTCCCACCCCCACGGAGCCCAGCAAGCTAAGATCCACTGGCATGAGATTCTAGCTGCTAGCACAGCAGTCTGAGGTCAACCTGGGATGCCTGAGCTTGGTGCAGGGAGGGGCATCCACCATTGCTGAGGCTTGTGTAGGCAGTTTCACCCTCACAGCATAAACAAAGCCACTGGGAAGTTCGAACTGGGTAGAGCCGACCCCAGCTCAGCAAGGCTGCTGCAGCCAGACTGCCTCTCTAGATTCCTCCTGTCTGGGGAGGGCATCTCTGAAAATAAGGCGGCAGCCCCAGTCAGGGACTAATAGATAAAACCCCCATCTCACTGAGACAGAGCACCTGGGGGAAGGGGCAGCTGTGGGCACAGCTTCAGCAGACTTAAATATCCTGGCTTGACAGCTCTGAAGAGAGCAGCAGATCTCCCAGCACAGCGTTCAAGCTCTGCTAAGGGACAGACTGCCTCCTCAAGTGGGTACCTGACTCCTGTGCCTCCTGACTGGGAGACACCTTCCAGCAGGGGTCGACAGACACCTTACACAGGAGAGTTCTGGCTGGCATCTGGCAGGTGTCCCTCTGGGACAAAGCTTCCAGAGAAAGGAACAGGCAGCAATCTTTGCTGTTCTGTAGCCTCTGCTGGAGATACCCAGGCAAAGAGGGTTTGGAGGGGACCTCCAGCAAACTACAGCAGACCTACAGCAGAGGGACCTGACTGTTAGAAGAAAAACTAACAAAGAAAAAGTAATAGTATCAACATCAACAAAAAGGATGTCCAATCAGAGGCCCCATCAGAAGGTCACCAACATCAAAGACCAAAAGTAGATAAATCCATGAAGATGGGGAGAAACCAACACAAAAAGGCTGAAAAATCCAAAAACCAGAATGCCTCTTCTCCTCCAAAGGATCACAGCTCCTCGCCAGCAAGGGAACAAAACTGGACAGAGAATGAGTTTGACGAATTGACAGAAGTAGGCTTTAGAAGGTGGGTAATAACAAACTCCTCCAAGCTAAAGAAGCATGTTCTAAACCAATTCAAGGAAGCTAAGAACCTTGAAAAAAGGTTAGACGAATTGCTAACTAGAATAACCAGTTTACAGAAGGACATAAATGACCTGATGCAGCTGAAAAACACAGCATGAGAACTTCATGAAGCATACAGAGGTATCAATAGCTGAATCGATCAAGCAGAAGAAAGGATATCAGAGTTTGAAGATCAACTCAATGAAATAAAGTGAGAAGACAAGATTAGAGAAAAAAGAGTGAAAAGAAATGAACAAAGACTCCAAGAAATACGGCACTATATGAAAAGACAAAATCTACGTTTGATTGGCATACCTGAAAGTGACAGGGAGAATGGAACCAAGTTGGAGAAAACTCTTCGGGTTATTATCTAGGAGAACTTCCCCAACCTAGCAAGGCAGGCCAATATTCAAATTCAGGAAATAAAGAGAACACCATAAAGATACTCCTCGAGAAGAGCAACCCCAAGACATGTAATTGTTAGATTCACCAAGGTTGAAATGAAGGAAAAAAGGTTAAGGACAGCCAGAGAGAAAGGTTGGGTTACCCACAAAGGGAACCCCATCAGACTAACAGCGGATCTCTCTGCAGCAAGAGAGAGTGGGGGCCAATATTCAACATTCTTAAAGAAAAGAATTTTCAACCCAGAATTTCATATCCAGTCAAACTGAGCTTCATAAGTGAAGGAGAAATAAAATTCTTTACAGACAAGGCAAATGCTGAGAGATTTTGTCACCACCAGACCAGCCTTACAAGAGCTCCTGAAGGAAGCACTAAACATGGAAAGGAACAATTGGTCCCAGGCACTGCAAAAACATACCAAGTTGTAAAGACCATCGACACTAAGAAACTGCATCAGTTAACATGAAAAATAAACAGCTAGCATCATAATAACAGGATCAAATTCACACATAACAATATTAACCTTAAATGTAAACAGGCTAAATGCCGCCAATTAAAAGACACAGACTGGCAAATTGGATAAGAGTCAAAACCCATCAGTGTGCTGTATTCAGGAAATCCATCTCACGTGCAAAGACACACATAGGCTCAAAATAAAATGATGAAGGAATATTTACCAAGCAAATGGAAAGCCAAAAAAAAAAAAAAAAGGCAGGGGTTGCAATCTTAGTCTCTGATAAAATAGACTATAAACCAACGAAGATCAAAAGAGATAAAAAAGGGCATTACATAATGGTAAAGGGATCAATGCAACAAGAAGAGCTAGCTGCTGGGCATGGTGGCTGACATCTGTAATCCCAGTACTTTGGGAGGCCGAGGTGGGTGGATTGCTTGAGATCAGGAATTTGAGACTAGCATGGCCAACATGGTGAAACCAGGTCTTCACTAAAAATACAAAAATTAGCTGGGTGTGGTGGCACACACCTGTAGTCCCAGCTACTCGGGAGGCTGAGGCAGGAGAATCGCTTGAACCAGGGAGGAGAAGATTACAGTGAGCCGAGATCATGCCACTGCACTCAGGACTGAGCAACAAGTGTGAGTCTTCATCTCCAGAAAAAAAAAAAAAAAAAAAAAAAGAAGAGCTAACTATCCTAAATATATATGCACACAATACAGGATCACCCAGATTTATAAAGCAAGTTCTTAGAGACCTACAAAGAGACAGACTCCCACACAATAATAGTGGGAGACTTTAACACTTCACTGTCAATATTAGACAGATCAACCAGACAGAAAATCAAAAAGCATATCCAGGACTTGAACTCAGCTCTGCACCAAGTGGACCTAATAGACTTCTATAGAACTCTCCACGGTAAATCAACAGAATATTCGTTCTTTTCAGCACCACATCACACTTATTGTAAACTTGGCCACATAATTGGAAGCAAAACACTCCTCAGCAAATGCAAAAGAACAGAAATCATAACAGTCTCTCAGACCACAGTACAATCATATTAGAACTTCAGGATTAAGAAACTCACGGCCGGGCGTGGTAGCTCACGCCTGTAATCCCAGCACTTCGGGAGGCCTAGGCGGGTGGATCACGAGGTCAGGAGATTGAGACCATCCTGGCTAAGATGGTGAAACACCATCTTTACTAAAAATACAAAAAATTAGCAGGGCGTGGTGGCGGGCGCCTGTAGTCCCAGCTACTCCAGAGGCTAAGGCAGGAGAATGGGGTGAACCCGGGAGGCAGAGCTTGCAGTGAGTTGAGATCCTGCCACTGCACTCCAGCCTGGGTGACAGAGGGAGACTCCATCTCAAAAAAAAACAAAAACCAAAAAACAAAAAAAACAAAAAATAAAAAAACTCACTCAAAACTGCACAACTACATGGAAACTGAACAACCTGCTCTTGAATGACTCTTGGGTAAATAACGAAATTAAGGCATAAATGAAGATGTTCTTTGAAACCAATAGGAACAAAGACACAACATATCATAATCTGTGGGACACATTTAAAGCAGTATGTAGAGGGAAATTTATAGCACCAAATGCCCAAAAGAGAAAGCAGGAAAGATCTAAAATCGACACCCTAAAATCACAATTAAAAGAACTAGAGAAGCAAGAGTAAACAAATTTAAAAGCTAGCAGAAGGCAAGAAATAACTAAGATCAGAGCAGAACTGAAGGAGATAGAGACAGAAAAAAAAATTCAAAAAATCAATGAATCAAGGAGCTGGTTTTTTTGAAAAGATCAACAAAATAGACTACTAGCCAGACTAATAAGAAGAAAAGAGAGAAGAATCAAATAGACGCAAGAAAAAATGATAAAGGGGATATCACCACTGATCCCACAGAAATGCAAACTACCATCAGAGAATACTATAAACACCTCTATGCAAATAAACTAGAAAATCTAGAAGAAATGGATAAATTCCTGAACACATACACCCTCCCACAACTAAACCAGGAAGAAGTCGAATCCCTGAATAGACCAATAACAAGTTCTGAAATTGAGGCAGTAATTAATAGCCTACCAACCAAGAAAAGCCCAGGAACAGACAGATTCACAGCCGAATTCTACCAGAGGTACAAAGAGGAGCTGGTCCCATTCCTTCTGAAACTATTCCAAACAATAGAAAAAGAGGGAATCCTCCCTCACTCATTTTATGAGGCCAGCATCATCCTGATACCAAAACCTGGCAGAGACACAATAAAAACAGAAAATTTCAGGCCAATATCCCTGATGAACATCGATGCGAAAATCTTCAGTAAAATACTGGCAAACTGAATCCAGCAGCAAATCAAAAAGCTTATCTACTACCATCAAATTGGCTTCATCCCTGGGATGCAGGGCTGGTTCAATATAGCAAATCAGTAAACATAATCCATCACATAAACAGAACCGATGACAAAAAACACACAATTATCTCAATAGATGCAGAAAAGGCCTTTGACAAAATTAAATCGCCCTTCATGTGAAAAACTCTCAATAAACTAGATATTAATGGAAATTATCTCAAAATAATAAGAGCTATCTATGACAAACCCACAGCCAATATCATACTGAATGGGCAAAAACTGGAAGCATTCCCTTTGAAAACCAGCACAAGACAAGGATGCCCTCTCCCACCATTCCTGTTGAACATAGCATTGGAAGTTCTGGCCAAGGCAATAAGGCAAGAGAAAGACATAAAGCGTATTCAATTAGGAAAAGAGGAAGTCAAATCATCGCTGTTTGCAGATGACATGATTGTGTATTTAGAAAACCCCATCGTCTCAGCCCCAAATCTCCTTAAGCTGATAAACAACTTCAGGAAAGTCTCAGGATACAAAATCAATGTGCAAAACTCACAAGCATTCCTATACACAAATAACAGAAAAACAGAAAGCCAAATTATGAGTGAATTCCCATTCACAGTTGCTACAAAGAGAATAAAATACCTAGGAATACAACTTACAAGGGATGTGAAGGACCTCTTCAAGCAGAACTACAAACCACTGATCAAGGAAATAAGAGAGGGCACAAACAAATGGAAGAATATTCCATGCTCATGGATAGGAAGAATCAATATAGTGAAAATGACCATACTGCCCAAAGCAACTTACAGATTCAATGCCATCCCCGTCAAGCTACCATTGACTTTCTTCACAGAACTGGAAAAAACTACTTTAAACTTTATATGGAATGAAAAAAGAGCCCACATAGCCAAGACAATTCTAAACAAAAAGAACAAAGCTGGAGGCATCACACTACCAGACACCAAATTATACTGCAAGGCCACAGTAACCAAAACTGCATGGTACTCATACCAAAACAAATATATAGACCAATGGAACAGAACAGAGGCCTCAGAATTAACACTACACCTTTACAACCATCTGATCTTTGACAAACCTGACAAAAACAAGCAATGAACAAAGGATTCCCTATTTAATAAATGGTGTTGGGAAAACTGGGTAGCCATATGCAGAAAACTAAAGCTGGATTCCTTCCTTACACCTCATACAAAAGTTAACTCAAGATGAAAGACTTAAACATAAGACCTAAAACCATAAAAACCCTAGAAGAAAATCTAGGCAATATCATTGAGGACATAGGCAAGGGCAAAGACTTCATGATTAAAACACCAAAAGCAACTGCAACAAAAGCCAGAATTAACAAATAGGATCTAATTAAACTAAAGAGCTTCTGCACAGCAAAAGAAAGTATCATCAGATTGAACGGGCAACCTACATAATGGGAGAAAAATGTTGCAATCTATCCATCTGACAAAGGGCTAATATACAGAATCTATGAAGAATTTAAACAAATTTATAAGATGAAACAACCCCATAAAAAAGTGGGCGAAGGATATGAACAGACACTTCTCAAAAGAAGACATTTATGCAGCCAACAAATGTATGAAAAAAAGCTCATCATCACTGGTCATCAAAGAAATGCAAATCAAAACGACAATGAGATAACATCTCAAGCCAGTTAGAATGGTGATCATTAAAATGGCGAGGAAACAGCAGATGCTGGAGAGGATGTGGAGAAATAGGAACGCTTTTACACTGTTGGTGGGAGTGTAAATTAGTTTTTTTATATAAGCTAATAGTTTATATAAAGTAGTTATAATAAATTAGTTTTTTTTATAAACTTTTTAATATAAATATAAAAAGCAAAAGTACACAGGAGGGGACAGACAGATAATGACAGACAGAAAGCATGGTGTATAAAATGTTTCACAGACTTGTAAGAATAATGTCAGGAAGGCTAATGCCCAGATAAGAAGCACATGCATCAAAAATGCTTAGGAGCAGCCATAATATTTTAAATCTAAATTTAGAGCAAGAGGAGCCGGAGACTTGGGACTAACGGAAAAATATTAATGGATGTTAGAGATTTTAAAAGTTCATTTTATCTTACTCTTTTCTGCAAGGGAGATTGGGAAGAAATAACAAAATATTGGTCAAATAGAATAGAAGCTCTGGTTAGGTAAAGTAACTATGGATTGTCATCTTGTTCACAGCATAAGATATGGAGATCTTCCAGGTGAAATCAATAGACAGTTGTTGGTAACTTATAAGAACTGTGGAGAATGGTATATATGCCAAATATTAGTGACAGCTTCATTTCTCAATATTCAAAAACTTGAAGGAATTAAACACTTCTGAATGCAATGCCAAACTTGTGGATGTTTCTATAACAGAGTAGGAGTTTGAGGCATATAAATCTTAGTTAAGAAGTAATAACGATGTTTCTTGGCTCATGTAGAAAAGAATAACTATGCGCAAGATTTTATAACCACTTTTTAGCATTGTACAGAGAATTCATATGTTAAAAATCACCGGAGTAACTTTGTAAATGTGGCTTCTCCAGAAAATCAAGAAAACTTTAACCTAATTAAGTAACACGGTCAATATTGGTAGAAAGTGCTATAAAGGTATAAGTTACTTCTTGGTAAAAGGAAAAATAATTATTACATTTGTTGTGCTGTATTGTGTTTGCTTATGGAATTCTTGTAATGCACATTTAATCTTTAACACTTTTTTTATGTTTGCTTGTGGAATTCTCGATTTTTATATTGCCTCAGCAATTTTACTCCACTGTGGCCTGTGCACTTATATGTTTATTTATAATGCAACAAACCTTTCATATCTTCAAAACCACATTCAAGAAACATAATGTTTCTTCAGTGTTTCTTTAAATGTTCATTCTTACACATTCTTGAATATTAAAATTTCCATGATCTTATTACTTTTGCACATATAGTATATAATGTAGCTCTGAGGTAGTGTTTTCATTAACTAACTTTAATTTCTTATTAGCAATTTATATGTTAGTACTATATACTTTGTATTTTATTAAAATATTCTATACTATACTTTGTTTTAACAACTTCAGTTTGATTTCAGATTTAATAAAACATGGCCAGTGTTTCTAATTGGTTTGTATCATAGCTACTTTGCCAACTTATTTACTCTTTCTTGCTATCATATTGAAGGATGACTCATGTAATGTTATTAACCTATCTCTCACCTTGTTAGAGAAATATAGGCTTTATCTATATTTAGATAATTTAAACCAAGAAAACATGAACAATAATTTTAAAAGATGTGGAAAAAGAAGATGAAAAGGTATTGACAAAAGAAAAATCATTCAAGAATAAATGAAAGGGTTTTTATGGTTTACATTTTAGTCCTGAAGCGCAGACAGTTATATTTTTAGTATTTTAAATTTTGACTTTATGCTAATGCATCAAGACCTTTTGTTATTGTTGCAGTTATTGTTGTTGAAATATGTCTTCTCCCTTGTGTGCAAAATATATAGGCTCTTATTGTTTTTTAAGAGCTTTTGTTGGTTGAAAAACACAAATTACTGGAGACCAGGGATCTCCTTAAATTTTGTAAAAACCTATGCAACTGATTTATTCAATGTGTCGGACTTGGTAGCGAAGAAATGAATGACTTTAACTGGATTTTCATTGTCCTTTCAATTCCTCTCCTGAAACTTATTATTCTTTTCCTCTTGGTTTAAAATTTGGGAAAACCTTATAAATTTCTTATGCCTTTGAGATAAAATAAAGTCTACTTTGAGATGACAAAAGTCTAGTCCAGTATAATATAGCTCCAGACCGTATGTTATAACATCAATTTTGAAAACTTAACCAAATATATCTTCTTCCTTTTCCCTAACACAGATTTGCTGAAGCCTTGGATGCCTTCAGAGAAGCTTAGAAGGCAGGATCAGCTGCTTTCCCACACCTAAATCCGTTTCCTCTGCACTAGCTAACTGCTGCACTGAAGATTCTACAAAAGGGCATAATGTGAAAGAAAGGCAAAGCAATGCTGGTATTGTTGTAATATGATGTTTATGGTAGAAGCAACATTTTTGACCTTTCTTCCTGTGGGGCACTCTTGTTGGTTCCTCAGTGTATTAGAAAACTAAAAAAATGAGCACTTATTTACTTCCTGCAGTAAGAAGTCTGATGTTAAGCAGCTCAGAAATTTTAAAAGGCAGCATAACAATGCCATCAAGAATCCATGTTCTCATCTTTCTACTTCTCCATCCTTACGTGTTGGCATGTATTTTCATGCCTGTTTTAACGTAGGGGCAAGAGAAAAGTTGTGCCTTAAAGTTTACATCTTTGTTACAGATAAATACAAAAGAAAAATATGGACAGTACTGAGTCATATTAATTGAGTTAGTCCCTTTTTGACAAGAACAGAAAATACCTTAAAGTTTTGTAATGTAACATTTTAAGTAAACAATTTTGGGACAGTTTATATTGAAAGAAAAATTGTGAAGATAGTACAAAGAGTTGCCATATACTTTTAACCCGGTTGCTCCTACTGTTAATTTCTTACATTATATGCTAATTTATTATAATTAAACCAATATTAATATATTATTAACTAAAGCCCCCACTTTATTCGGCTTTTCTTAATCGTTAACATATCTTTTTTGTCTGTGTAGGATTCCATCTACAACACTTCATTGCACTTAGTTATTATATGTCCTTAGATGCTTCTTGGCTACAACAGTTTTTCAGACTTTCCTTACTTTTAATGACCTTGAAAGTGCCGAGAAGTACTAGTCATGCTTTGTAGAAGTTGGGGCTTGTCTGATGTTTTTCTCATGATTAGGCTGTGGTTACGTTCTTCAAAAAGGAAGATCACAGAAATAAAATATCATTTTCTTCAAGTCATGCCAAGGATCTATACTATCAACATGACTTGTGACTGCTAATACTGACTTTGATCACATGGCTGAATTAGTTTTTCAGATTTCTCCTCAGTAAACTTATTTTTTTCCATCCTGTACTCTTTAGAAAGAAATTACTCTGTGTAGCTCTCACTTAAAGAACAGAGGCTCTTAGTGGTGGCTCATGCCTTAATCCCAATACTTTGGGAGGCTGAGGCAGGTGAATTGCTTGGCCCAGGAATTTGAGACCAGCCTGGGCAACATGGCGAAACACCTTCTCTACAAAAAATAAAAACAAATTAGTCAGGCATGGTGGCAAACGTCTGTAGACCCAGCTACTCAGTAGGCTGAGGTGGGAGGATTGCTTGAGATTGGGAGGTTGAGGCTGCAATGAGCTGAGTTGTGCCACTTTACTTCAGCCTGGATGACAGAGCAAGACCCTCTCTCAAAAAATAATAAGAAAAAGAATAGAGGTTCTGCTCTACCTCCTTAAAGGTAGATTATCTACAGAAATTATTTGGAATTTCAGGTGACAGCCTGGGAACCTATGCAATGGGCCTCAAAGTACATAAAAAACATTGTAATCTTTAATTGGTATGTCTGAAAAATTACTTAAAATAATCCTAAACTTAATTCATAGTATTATTTCTTAAAGTAAGTTTTCTCCACCTACTCCTTAGTATCTTTCTTATCTTGCAGATTTACTAAAGTTTCTCTGTTCAAGCTATGTTCTCAAATTAATAATGAATGTCATACAAAAAACCCCTTAAAATCCCCCCAAAATTTATATTTAAGGCTTTTTTCCTCTTTTTCTCCACTTTTGTTCTTTCTATAGTTCTTTATTTCTTATTCTGGGGACACATTTCTCTCCATATCTATGAAAAAATATTCTATATCCCAGTTTAGATGATTGTGTATCTCTATCTATTGATAGAGAGATATCCATTGTGTATCTCTATCTATTGATATCTATCTTTCTCCATTCTATTGATTCTAGATCACACAAACTCCTTAACTAGACTGGTTGGCCCAGAACTTTTCCTAAATGATGGAGGCATGGAGTGAAGTGCAGAGACAAAAGCCAGAATGACTTTTATTAGTCGGCAGTAGAGGATAAAAAGAATAGGTTGAACACATGTAATTAAATACATTTTATTTGGCCCATAGTAACTTAATATTTGAGAGGAGGATGTTACTTAGGTCACATGTGTGACTTAATGGGCAATTTCTTTAGCCAAAATGTCATCAAGTGAATTGGCAACTGCAGATTAACAGTGCAAAAGTTTGCTTAATTTGTGCCCACAGTGCCTGAAGAGAGCAGTACCTAAAATTCTCATTTGTGATTAGTATTAGGTGAAAATACTCAGCTCCTGTGTCAACTAGCGTGACCTGAAGCGCTTTATTTAGATATTAATCATGTTATAATTAAATAAAATGCTGGCTTACTTCAGTTATACTACAGATCATGGTGCCCCTTTTTCTATAGTCATGATCATTGAGGAGTAGAATACTGCTTATAAATTTAATCAAAATATATTTGTTGTCTAATTTCTAATAGAAAATTTTACATAAAGCTAATTTAAAAAGCTGACATGAGCCATTTTTTTTGAAAGAGAAAGGTTAGAGGATGAAAACAGTTTTTAAAAGTACCTGTAGTATTCTAAAAAATAAATTAATTTTAATAAACATATCTCTAGTTTTGTGGGCTTTTCTTATAACTTCTCATTACTTCCTCAGCTATTCATTTTGTGATGTCCCTGTGTCAGTTGCAGTGTTTCCTGTGGGACAACTGTGTCTTAATATTTTAGTAAGAGGACAGCCATGTAATTATCTATAAATAATTTAGCATGTGTTTCATTTATGTGAAAATGATCCAATTAGCCAAAGTGGGGGAAAAATAAAAACTTTCTATGAAATGTTAAGCCACTTACAGTATGGTTTAATTAATTAATTCATTATTACTTTAGTCCTGCATTATCTAATTAAAAATATTTTTGAATTCATATAATCTGCTTAGTTTCTCCAACTGGTTTGAAGCTATTAATACTCATTTTCTCTTTCTTGAAGTTTGTGGCACAAATCTGTGCCTTTGGTTGTAGATTTTTAGAAAGTTTAGCTAGGATTGCTTTAATTTTAGCTAAGATTTTTCCCTTTAACAATGATACGGTTTGGCTCTGTGTCCCTACCCAAATCTCATCTTGAATTGTACTCTCATAATTCCACCTGTTATGGGAGGGAACTGGTGGGAGATCATTTAAATCATGAGGGCGGTTTTCCCTATTCTGTTCTAATGGCAGTGAATAAGTCTCATGAGATCTGATGGTTTTAACAGGGGTTTCTGCTTTTGTATCTTCCTCATTTTATCTTGCTGCTGCCATGTAAGAAGTGCCTTTTGCCTCCCGCCATGATTCTGAGGCTTCCCAGCCATGTGGAACTTTAAGTACAATTAAATCTATTTTTCTTCACAGTCTCAGATATGTTTATATCAGCAGCATGAAAACAGACTAATACAGTAAATTGGTACCAGTAGAGTGGGGCATTGTTGAGAAGATACTAGAAAATGTGGAAATGACTTAGGAACTGGGGAACAGGCAGAGGTCGGAACAGTTTGGAGGGCTCAGAAGAAGACAGGAAAATGTGGGAAATTTTGGTACTTCCTAGAGACTTAGTGAATGGCTTTGACCAAAACCCTGTTAGCAATATGGACAATAAGTCCAGGCTGAGGTGGTCTCAGATAAAGATGAGGAACGTGTTGGGAAATGGAGCAAAGGTGATTTTGTTATGTTTTAGCAAAAAAACTGGTGGCATTTTGCCCGTGCCCTAGAGATTTGTGGAACTTTAAACCTGAGAGAGATGATTTGGGGTATCTGGGAGAAGAAATTTCTAGGCAGCAAAACATTCAAGATATGACTTGGGTGCTGTAAAAGGCATTCAGTTTTAAAACAGAAACAGAGCATAAAAGTTTGGAAAATTTGCAGTCTGACAATGTGATAGAAAAGAAAATCCTATTTTCCGAGGTAAAATTCAAACCAGCTGCCAAAATTTGCATAAGTAACAAGGAGCCAAATGTTAATCACCAAGGCAATGGGGAAAATGTCTTCAGGGCATGTCAGAGGTCTTCATGGCAGTACCTCCCATCACTGACCTGGAAGTCTAGGAGGGAAAAAATGGTTTCCTGGGCTGGGCCCAGGGTCCCCATGCTGTGTGCAGCCTAGGGACTTGGTGCCCTACATCTCAGCTGCTCCAGCTATTGCTAAAAGGAGCCAAGGTACAACTTGGCATGTGGTTTCAGAGGGTGCAAGCCCCAAACCTTGGCAGCTTCCATGTGGTGTTGAACCTGCAGGTGCACAGAAGTCAAGAATTGAGGTTTGGGAGCTTCCACCTAGATTTCATAAGATGTGTGGAAATGCCTGGATGCCCAGGCAAAAGTTTGCTGCAGAGGCAGAGCCCTCATGGAGAACCTCTGCTAGCAGAGTGTGGAAGGGAAATGTGCAGTCAGAGCCCCCGCACAGAGTCCCTTCTGGGACACTGCCTAGCGGAGCTGTGAGAAGAGGGCCTCCATCCTCCAGACACCTGAATAGTAGATCCACCAACAGCTTGCACGGTGGGCCTGGAAAATCTGCAGACACTCAACGCTCACCTGTGAAGGCAGCCAGGAGGGGGGCTATACTTTGCAAAGCCACAGAGGCAGAGCTGCCGAAGACTATGGGAACCTACCTCTTGCATCACCTTGTCTTGGATATGAGGCATGGAGTCAAAGGAGATCATTTTGGAGCTTTAGAATTTACGGCCCTGCTAGACTTTGGACTCACATGGCCTCTGTAACCCCTTTGTTTTGGCCAATTTATCCCGTTTGGAACAGCTATATTTACCCAATACCTGTACCCCCATTGTGTCTAGGAAGTAACTAGGTTGCTTTTGATTTTACAGGCTCATAGGCAGAAGGGACTTGCCTTGTCTCAGATGAGACTTTGGAATGTGGACTTTTGGGTTAATGTGGAAATGAGTTAAGACTTTGGGGGACTGTTGGGAAGGCACAATAGGTTTTGAAATGTGAGGACACGAGGTTTGGAGGGGCCAGGGGAGAATCGATATGGTTTGGCTCTGTGTCCCTACCCAAATCTCATCTTGAATTGCACTCCCATAATTCCCACCTGTTGTGGGAGAGACCTGGTTGGAGATAATTTGAATCATGGGGGCAGTTTCCCCATACTGTTCTCGTGGTGGTAAATAAGTCTCATGAGATCTGATGGTTTTATCAGAGACTTCTGCTTTTGCATCTTCCTCATTTTCTCTTGCCACTGCCATGTAAGAAGTACTTTTTGCTTCCCGCCATGATTCTGAGGCCTCCCCACCATGTAGAACTGTAAGTCCAATTGAATCTCCTTTTCTTCCCAGTCTCGAGTATGTTTTTATAAGCAGCATGAAAGCGGACTAATAGAAATAGGTTAATTGGCTCATTGTATTCTTTGCCCACATTCCCCAATATAGAAACTATATCATTCATTATGAATGTAGATTTCCCCACTAGTGTACTTATTACTAGAATAATGATAAAGGTACAGCAGTGACACAGAGAACTAAAAGTTGTTGATGATTTGGTATTCCTTTCCACTAACATTTGGTAAAAAGGTCTTAGAGTTTACTGTAGGGGAGAAAGAAGGAGATTTTAGAGATAAATATAGTCTGCATTATGCCTGCATAGCCCACACTGTAGATGCTTTGCCTATATATAATTTAACCTTAACTGAAGTAAGCAGTCTTGGCTTTTTTTTTGTTTTTTCTTCCCATGAGTTATAAGTTTGATGCTAATAAATTAAATAAATTAAATTTAGTTCTGAAAGCCAGTTCATCAACAAGATGTTTGATTTTCAAGGAAAAAAAAAAAGAGATTTGGTGTCTACTTCCAAGTTTTACTTATATTAACAGATTCAGCTGAGTATCAAACACACAAACAAAACTATTATCAAGATAACCCATTCATTTCAAAGTCAGATTGATTGTACAGCCTTCAACAAGAGCTCCAGCTCATACTTACTACAATGCTTAGCAATTTCATTTGTCAGAACAGGCTGTTTGATGTACCAGTTCACAGTCTGACTTTATACTACATGGTCTTTTACGAAAGATTTTCTTCAGGTGAAATGGTTTAAAATGTCTGTAAAACACTAAATAAGTTAGTGCCCAATAAATAATAATATATAGGTTTTAGTGATAGGTGGCTGAAATTGTAACTTACAGTCAGTGTAGTAGGTCATATTGCCATGATTGTAAATATTGTTTTAAGTGTTTTATATCTAACACAGTGGCTGCATATGTACCTGTAAATAAATGATTTTCTCCAAGACAAAATTACCCAATATTAAACTTTTTTAGCAAATTAAGACACAATAAGAAAATATTTTATCAACAGTGGGAAAATGGCAATATGATTAAAAAATTATTGAGCTTTTGCCCTAAATATAAATTTTCTTTTTTCGAATATAATAGTTTTTTAATTGAATATTTTGTTGAGATAATTTTAGATTCACATGCAAGTAACAGAGATATCCTATTATTTCCTTTATCAGCGTTCCACAATGGTAACATTTTTCAAAACTATAGCACAATATCACACCAAGATATTCACACTGATACAAGCTAATGATCCTATTCAAATTTCCTTAGTTCTTCCTGTACTTGTTTGTGTGTGTATGTACATTTAGCTCTATATAATTTTTTCACAAGTGTAGATTGTGTATCCACCACCACAATAAAAATATTGAACAGTTCTCTCACCACAAGGATCCCTCATGTGTTAGTCCACTTTTGCACTGCTATAAGGAACTACCTGAGATGGTAATTTATAAAGAAAATAGGTTTAATTGGCTCATAGTTCTGCCAACTGTACAGGAACATGAGGCTGGCATGTGCTCAGCTTCTGTGGAGGCCTCAGGAAACTTTCAATCATAATGGAAGGTGAAGGGGAAGCCAGCACTTCACATGGCTGGAGCAGGAGGAAGAGAGAGAGGAAGGAGGTGCTATATACTTTTAAGCAACAGGATCATGTGAGAACTCACTCACCATTGCGACACAATACAGAGGGAAAAATCCACCTCCATGATCCAATCACCTGTTTTCAGGCCTCACCTCCAAAACTGGGGATTACAATTGAACGTGAGATTTCATATTTGGGGATCCAAACCTATCACCTCACATAGATTTTACTCTTTTATTATCACACCCACCTCCCTCCTGCACACCACCACTTACCAGGTTGTCTAACTCCATACAACCACTACTCTGTTTTCCATTTATAAAAGTTTATCTTGCCAGGCAAAAGCCTGTAATCCCAGCACTTTGGGAGACGGAGACAGGCAGATCTCTTGCAGCCAGGAGTTCAAGACCAGCCTGGCCAACATGGCAAAACCCTGTCTCTACAAAAAAATAGCTTGGTGTGATGGCACATGGTCTGTAATCTTAGCTACTCAGGAGACTGAGGCACGAGAATTACTTGAACCTAGGAGATGGAGGTTGCAGTGAGCCGAGATGGCGCCACTGCACTCCAGCCTGGGTGAGAGAGCAAGACTCTGTCTTAAAAATAAATAAATAAAATAAACAAATAAATAAATAAAATTTTATCTCAAAGCATTATATAAACGGAATCATACACTATGCAACCTTTTAGGATTGATTCTTTTCACCTAGCATAATTCCCTAAAAATCCTTTAAAATAGAGCTTCTTTTTATTGCTGAATAGTAATCAATGGCATGTAGATAACAGTTTGGTACACCGGTCATGTGTTGTTCACATGTTAACATGTTGAAGAGTATCTGTGCTATTTTCAGTGTTTAACTATCTGTGTTCTTACTATTATGAATAAAAGTGCTATATTCGTTTACAAGCTTTTGGATGAACATAATTTTTTCTCTGTGATAAATGCCCATGAGTACAATTGCCATACAGTAATTGCATATTTACTTTTATAAGACTGTTAAAATTGTTTTCCAGAGTGGCTGTATCATTTTATATTTCCAGCAATGTAAGAATGGTGCAATTTCTCAGAATTTTTGCAAACGTTTGGTGTTTTCACTATTTTTTTTAAATTTTAGTCATTTGATAGGTGTGTAGTGATTTGTCATTGTGATTTTTATTTGCATTTTTTATGTTGAGCATTTTTTCATGTGCTTATTTGCCATCGGTGTAACCTCTTTGGTAAACTGTCTCAAAATTTTTATTCATTTTCTTACTAAATTTTTTAACTGTTGAGTTTTAAAAGCTTTAAATCATATTTTGTATACTAGTTCATTGCTTATTATGTGATTTGCAAATATTTTCTCTCATTCCATACCTTGACTTCATTTTCTTCACATGTGATTTTATGTAGTAAAAGTTCTTAAAAATATTGATGAGATCCAAATTGTTAATTTTTTCTTTAATGGGGCATGTTTTTGGTGTCATGTCTAAGAGTTATTTGGCTAACCCTATACCCTCAAATTTTCTCCTATATTTTTTCTAAACATTTTGTGAGTTCACATTTTGTATTTAAATTGGTGATCATTTTTAGTTAGGTCAATGTTAATATTTTTTCTTGTGGATGTTTAATTTCTCCATCACCACTTGTTGAAAGGGCTGTCATTTTTCTACTGAATATCTTTTGCCCCTTTGTCAAAATTCAGTTGGGCACAGCTTTGTGGGTCTATTTCTAGGTTCTCTATTCTGTCCTATTGACCTACGTGTCTAGCCCTCTGCCATTATTGCACTATTTTGATTATTTTGGATATATAGTAGGCCTTATATCAAGTGAAGTAAATGTTCCCTTTTTACTCTTCTTTGTTAAGATTATTTTACCTGGTCTAGGGCCTGTACCTTTCAATATAAAATTTAGAAGAAACTTGTCTATGTCTACAAAAATCTTGCCGGGATTTTAGCAGAAATTGTTTAAAGCCTATACACCAATCAGGGAAGAAATTATCTCTTTATTCTGTTCAGTTTTCCAATCTATAAACATTATGTATTTCCATATTCATTTAGGTAATTTCAAATTTTATCAATCAGTATTTTGTAATTTTAAACTTACATATCCCACACATAGACCTGTGATAATTGTATGTGTCACCTTGATGGGGTTAAGGGATGGTCAAATAGCTGGCAAAACATTGTTTCTAGATGCGTCTGTCAGGGTGTTTCCAGAAGAGATTAGTATTTGAATCAGTTGACTGAGTAAAGAAGATTACTCACCGAGGTGAGGCATCATCCAGTCCCTTGAGGGCCTAAATAGAACAAAAAGGTGGAGGAAGGGCAAGTTTGCTTACTTTTCTTGAGTTGGGACATACATTTTCTCCTGCCTCCAACAGGTTCCTGGTTGGAGCCCCTGGTTGTTCACTCTTTGGACTCCATGATTTGCACCAGTGTCACCATTACCAAACCCAAGCTCTCAGCCTCAGAGTTGGAATGACACCCTTGGCTCCACTGATTTTCAGTCCTTCGGACTCAGACTAAATTTTACCACCTTCTTTCCTGGTTCTCCTGCTTGCAGACAGCACATTTTGAGACTTCTCATTTTTCACAACTGTGTAAACCAATTCCCATAAAAAATCATCTTATACATATGTATACATTATTTCTGTTTCTCCAGAGAATCCTGACTAATATAGATTTCTTTAAGAATTTATTTGTGGAGCAACTGTAAATGGCGTTGCATTTTTAATTGAAGTTTCTACGTGTTTATTGTTAGTCTATATAAATGTTATAGGTTTTTGTGTGTTGATTCTATGACATTGCTAGACTCACTTATTTGGTCTAAAAGATTTAGTTTGTTTGTTTTTTTAAATCCCTTGGAATTTTCTATGTAAATGATCATGCCATCTTCAAGTAGTGCAGATTTATTTCTTCCTTTATAAATGATATCTCTTTTTGTTTGTTTGCTTTTCTTGCCTTATTGAACTCACTGGAAATTCTGTCTGAATGTCTGTTCAATAGAAAAAAACAGACATTCTTGACTTATTCCTTGTTTGAAAGGGAAAGTATTCAGTCTTTTATCATCAGTATGATGTTAGATACAGGCTTATGTAGACACTCCATGAAATTGAGATAATTCCTTTCTATTCCCCACTTGCTGAAAAATGGGTGCCATATTTCATCAAATGCTTTCTCTGAGTAAATTTTATGGGCATATTTTTACATTTTAGCTTGGAGATATGGTGACTTATTTTGATTTTTTTTTTCTGATGTTGAACCAGCCTTACATATCTAGAATAAATTCCTCTTGGTCACAATGAAATATAATGAATTTAATGAGAATACTTTCAAAAAATTTAGATTGTTCTGAAGGAATTTCAAATAGCCATTAGATCTATTATTAATATTTCCAAACAGTTGTGGGGAAAGTGTCATAAAATTGGTAGTATATTCATTTTAATATATCTCATAAAACAAATCATCTACCTTTGTCCCATATGCAACATTTGTTTGAGAAGTAACGTATGATCATTGAATGAGCTCATTTTCTAATTACCTTCAAATGACCTTAGTAATCTCACATGTTTATCATAGCAGAGTCCTTTCTCAGGTTTTCCAGTTTTAGGGTGATAGTTTCATTGTCATACGTATATTATACAGGAAATTTAGCAAGTTGGCTCTTTTGGCTCTTTTTCCTAAAGCAGAGGCTTGAGTTTCAGTTCTATACCTGTTGAGCCTCACTTTTTTAAAAGTTGAGTTTCTCATACATAGTAATATGAATAATTTGTCATAAGGAGAGATAACACTAAGAAAAATATTTAATACAAATAAATTAAAATGCATTGAAAAATGAAATGCTGTGTGTGTGTGTGTGTGCGTCTGTGTGTATCAGGAGATTATTTTAAAATTTTACCAGAATGATTTCATCACACTTAAACAAAATTAAGTTTCCAGATTTATCTTGAACGTAACTGCCATTGTTTGAATGATGGTGTTGGAACTTAATCCCCATTCTGGTGGTATTAAGAAGTGAGTCCTTTTAATTACATCCTTAGGTCTCCTTCCTTGACTGCCCAGGGTCGTCTCAAGTCTCTGCTTACTGCATTCTAGTAAAGTGCTCCTTGGCTGCTTCAGCTGTGGCTCAAGTGGGCCCAGGTGTGGCATGGACTACCACTCCAGAAGGCACAAGCCATACAACTTCGTGGCATCCATGTGGTTCTAAATCTGCAGGTGCACAGAGTGCACAAGCTGTGGAGGCACGGCAATCTTCACTGAGATTTCAAAGGATGCCTCAGTGCCCAGGCAGAAAAATACCACAGAGTGGGAGCCAGCACAGAGATTACCATCAGGGCAATGTTTAGTGGAGCAACCGAGGTAGGGCCACTGCAGAAAGTCCTTACTGTGGCAGTGTTTAGTGGAGCCATGAGAGAGGGCCCATCTCCAAGACCCAAGAACTATAGAGACACCAGACTGTGATATCAGCCAGGGAGAGCTGCAGGCATTTGACTCCAAATTAAGAAAGCTGTTGTGGGAGCTGAGCCCAGCAGAGCCATGGTGGCAGGCTCTTGCTGAGCCTTGGGCACTCTACTCCTACTCCAGTTTGTACAGAAGACAGGACATGGAGTCAAAGATTATTCTTAAGCTTCAAGATTAAATGTTTGCCCTATAGGGATTTAGATTTTGTTGGAATCTGTTGCCTCTTTCTTCTTTCCTACTTCCTCCTGTTGGAATGGTAATGTCTGTCCTATGACTGTCCTATCATTTTATTTGGAAGTATATAAACTGATTTCACTTGCAGATGGAGAGAAATTTGCCTCAGGATGAATCATACTTTGACTCTAATCCATATCTAATTTAGGCAATATTTAGATGAATCTTTGGACTTAGACGTTAAAGTTGATTCTGGAATGAGTTAAGATTTTTGGGGCTATTGGGATGGAATGAAACTATTTTGTATGTGAGAAGGACATGAATTTTGGGAAGGGGGCAGGAGCAGAATGCTATGGTTTGAATGATGGTGTCCCCTCTGAAATTTATGTTGAAGCTTAATCCCCATTGTGGTTAAGCTAAGAAGTGAGGCATTTTAGGAAGTGATTAGGTAATGAGGACTCCTCCTTTGTGAATGGGATGAAGGCCACACAGAATTCAGCTACCTCTTTTTAATTATTTATTTTTAATTATTTTAATTATTTAGAGAAAGGGTCTTGCTCTGTCACTCAGGCTGGAGTGCAATGACACAATCACGGCTCACTGCAGCCTTGAACGCTTGGCTCAAACCATCCTCCTGTCTTAGGCTCCTGAGTAGCTAGGATTGCAGGCATGCACCGCCACATCTGACTATTTTAAAAATATTTTATATAGATGAAGTTGGGCTATTGCTCAGGCTGGTCTTACTCTTGGCCTCAAGTAATCTAGGGCTCAGGCAGTTATGTTTTAGTAGGTATTTATCTATAACACGAAATTCTAAAATGCAGAATACCACTTCATTTTACTTGCATTTTTAAGTCTACTAAAATAATGCCTTTGTATATAGCCTCTTTTTCTTTTTGAGGTAGAAACACAAATATTTAAGAAATAAGCATGTCCTTTAAAAAACAGTACATGGGAAATTAGTTTTCTTTTAATCAAAAATAAGTTAAACTGGAAAAATTGATTTTTTCCATTAAGAAACTGATGGATTTTCTTGATAGCATTGAAAATGAGTTGACAGAAGGTAAACACTTAGCTAAAATATATTTAGAACTTAGTAGAATATTAGCTACAAGATAATGACATCTTAGCCATAGAATGAATTAAAATTGCTTAGCTATGGAGCAAGGGTATAAAGATTGAAAATCAGCACTGGAATCACAAGATAAAGATAATAATAATAACACCTTCCACATAGAGTACTTAACTTCATCAAAACACGTTTGCTTGCATTATCTCCTTTGATTTTCACTGTATATTTTAAAAAATAAAAATGCCATTTTAATGTAACTCATTTACAATTCTTTCTAAAGACAGATACCATAGAAGCAAAACAAATTTACTTGTGCATTCAATCATATTGCAGTGGTTCATGACAACAATAGACTTAATTCCATCCATTTTTTTCTTTTCTTCAGTTCTTCCTTTAATTATGCAAGCAGTTTCCCCAGGCTTCTTTGTATTTAACTGATTTTATGTACCTCTTTTATGATTTGCAGGATCTCTTTGTGGGTTTAGGTGATCTTTTCTTTAACTCTTTTACTTCCATCACACTGTGATTTTCTTTCTTTTGCTTTTCATTTTAGCAAGTTTTTAATGAAAGTTGTACATGGGATTACTTTATTCCGGCATCTTCTCAGTTTCTTTTTTTCTTATTTATTTATTTATTTACTTTTTTTTATTTGCCCTTTTTCTTTCTTACTTGGTGAATTTGGCTTTTCATTCAAGGATCCTTTTGCCGTCTTGGCCCAGTTTTAGCCTAGCGATAACCACCTTGCTGGGGTGAATGCCCATATGAGCAGTTGTGCCATTACCTTTTCCTGCTGCATTCATTCAGTGAAGATGACATACTTCTTCCTGTAAATCTAGACTGCTTTGCTGACCTGTTAGTGTCCTCACACAACATGAACTCCATCATTCTTTTGGATGGACATAGACCTAACCTTCAACTTCTGTCTTAGCACTTTGGAAGCGGGGGGAAGACATACTCTTCCTGAGAATGTGGGAAGGGGCATTGGAACATCTTTTGCAGTTCTTGCTTTGGTCAGAAGTCACAAAGGGATTGACCTTCATTTTGACTGCTTCTGCTTTGGTGATGGCCACAAAAGGGAAGAGGGGAAGCGTGCTTTGCTATTTTCTTTTTTTGGGGGGGCAGGGGCGGGGGCAGACAAGGACACACTCTGTGGCCTAGGCTGGATGCAATGCAATGGTGTGATCACCACAGCTCACTACAGCTTCCACCTTCCCGGGTTCAGGTGATCCTCCCACCTCAGCCTCCCGCCCAGTGAATTTTTAAAATTTTTGTAGCGATGGGGTTTCCTCATGTTGGATAAGCTGGTCTCAAACTCCTGGGCTCAAGTGATACGTCCATCTCGGCCTTCCAAAGTGTTGGGATTACAGGCACAAGCCACTGTGCCTGGTCTGCTCTGCTATTTTCTACCTCCATTTTCCCCCTACTTTTGTAAAATTTCTGGGGAATTTATAATTCTCTGCTTTTCTTCTCCCTCATTAATTCCTCTAGCTGTTTTTCCAAAACAAAAACTATTATTTGGAAGCATGGAGTATAATTATATTTTCTCAAGCAGGCTCAGACTCTGTGTTGGGTTATTCTGTGCTAATTTCAGTTTTCCTTTGCTCCAGTCTCTGAATCCCAACATTATTTTCTGTGGAAGCTCAATTTTACTGTCTTCTATTCCTCTTAGTCTTCTCTCCTACTCCCACTTACCTGTATTTCCCTGCACCAAATGTTAAAAGTCCAGATTTTCCACTTTAAATTTTAATTCTGGGTCTTTGAGGTTGGTTTGGCTCTATTTGTCTCCTGTTAATATCTTCTTGTTCATGGGCAATTAATACTAATATGTCCTTTCTTGTCCTCTTCCTGATAACAGAATGACATTACTCTGTCAATATCCTGAACGTTGGAGCTGTTTCTAACTACACATTACCTTCTGTGGAGTTCTTGAACCACATTTATGGCAAGTGCTCAGCTAGCTGTCCCTTACATCAGTTAAAGTGTTTCTCCACCTCTAAATCAAATTCATGGGGCAGTTCCTTAGACCCAGTGTCTCATATTCAGGATGGAGTATTCCTCTGTCTCTGTCTCTCTTTGATATGAAATCCAAACCAATCTGACACTTTCCTGAGGCTGTTACTATTTCACAATATCTTTTTAATTGAGTCACTGTGTCTCCTGCTTTTGCTGCTTGTTTCAGACTTTATTCATGAAAGGTCTTAGCTCAGTGGGCTTATCAAACATCTTCTTAGCGGTTTTAGTTTTTTTTTTTTAATATTCTATTTGACACACTTTCCAATGTAAATCCAAGTGCTCTGATAATGTGGAACTGTTAGCAAAATTCTTTGCTCCTGGGAATTTGAACTAGGTTAAATATTTCCCTTGAGTTTATCTGTTAGGTTCCCACCACATATTGCTTTTCTCGGTGGATGCCACAATACCTTGTGTAGATAGTCCTCACTATATTTTTTTCATATTCACACTAATATCCCTTTTTAAAAAAGCTTAAATTCTCTATCTTTCTTGTTCTATTTTTCCCCCCACTGCCAAGGTCACCGGTGATTTTTTTTTTTTTATAATCTAACACAGTGAGTTATAATCAGTTCCTATCTATTTGACCTCTGAGCCCTCTTTGAAATAATTGCCATCCTTGCATTTCAATATTCACCACTTCTTTGATCACATTTTTCTCATTCTCTTTTGTCAGATTATTTTCCTCAATGGGTTCCTTGAATGTTAGTATTGATCATAATTTTCTTCTTATCTCTTTTCTCTTTTTTTCTTGCTTGGGCAATCTTAACACAATAGTTTCAACTATCACTTGCAGACAGATACTTTCAAAATCTTGATCTCAGCCTTGCTTCAGACACTGCCCTGCAATTCTCTCCTGAGTATATGTATGCTTCAAGCTTCAAATATTCAATACGTTTGCAGCTGAACTCTCTCTAATTTGCTCTAAACTTTTCCCCCATCTTTGTACCTTATTTTTGTGAATACTAATTTATCAGCCCATTTATTCCTAGTCAGATCTGTTTGTGTTTTCCTTGTGCATACATGCAATAAATTACATTTACCAATTTTTATTTTCTATATCATAAATATCTCTTGAAAAATGTTTCGTCCTCTTCAACTTTGTGGTTTGTTCAGAATTTCATCAGATTTTTCATGGACTATTGAGATATTCTCTTTACTTCTCTCCCTGCTACCTATCATATTCTCCTTAATCCATTCTTCAGTTCCTTCCTTAAAGCAATTTACTAGTTCTTCATTGCTGTTTTACAAGTTTCCTAGGTAATTCTTATGTGGCCAGCCAATTGTAACAAGGTCTACCTAGACTTACATTTGAAACTGATTATATAACCTTGCTGCTCCAAATGAGCTCTGGTTCTAGCAACATTGACAACATCTGGGAACTTGTTAGAAACACAGAATCCCCCATCTTGCTTCAGAGATCCTAAATTGTAACCTGAATTGTAGCAACATCCGCCACTGCTGCACAAGCACACTCAAGTTTGAGAAGCATTGTACGCTGGTTCTATTCCAAGCTCTGCCAATCCAAGTCCAGGGGTTTAGGGGCTACCTGGGTATCTGTATCTATTTTGTAGAGTTCAGGGAAAACTCAATTCAATTTTTTCCCTATACCTTTATCTCATTTACATTGCAAATCCTATCCATGGTCCACTAAGATTATTTCTCCCTGACAAATTATTGGTCTTCAATAGATTCTCCTCTTTTGGTAAACTAGAAAAAATACTTGAAGGTTTAAAATGATTTAGATTATATATCTATATTTATAATATATATACACTATATATTATATATATTTATATATTTTATAAATATATATATATAACATTTCCTAGGTTTCAAAAGGGCCCAGCTTGAGATTGAGCACAAGCTCAAAATACAACGTTTTTTTCTTAATCTGCATTCAATCAATTGCTGTAATCTCTCATAACAAAAATATTTCTATACATGTGAATCTTGGGTCAAATTTGTTTTTAAGTTTCTTAATATAACTTAACTTTTGTGTATATGTCCTCATAATGGTCCCTGAATTTGATTCTTCTGATGTAAAATATATTCCCTGGTTGTATAAGAGGACTAAGCAGTATATACACTAAACCAGTGGTTCTCAAATGTTTTTCTATGAGCAACAATATTAGTATCACCTGTAGACTTATGAAAATGTGAATTATCTCACCACATCAAAGACCTATTGAATGTAATGTTTTTTTTTCTGGGAATTGTGATCTGTGTTTTAACAATTTTGACTGATGCATGGTAAAGTTCGGAAATTATTAGTCTGTCTAAAATAATTACTAAAAGTTCATTTTCCTTTCTAGTGCTGGATTTAGATATGGGCATGATATACAGTAATAGTTAATGAGATATGAGAGAAATATGTCAGGGAGGCCTCTTGGAACAATACTCTTGCTGTTATAAAATAACAAACAAAAAGGAATAGACCTTTTTCATGGTTGGGTATTGATATATTACATACAGTTCCAAGACTGGCTATAACCATCTTACCATCATGACACAGAATTACATGTTGAGGTTGGTTTAATTAAAAGATCGTAAACATATAGGTTCATTATGATGTCACTGAGCCAGAGAATAAACCAGCTCTGGCATGGTATTGTTCTGGGTTTTTTGTTATATAGAATTGGCCTTATTAAATAAGCCAATTTATGTTGGATTTTCTGTAATCCACAGTTAAAAATGTCACAACTTATACATCATGAGTCTCTTTTATAGTCAATAATAAAATAATAAATGCTGTTTAAAAATCATTGATGCATAAGAATTTTTAAATGGAGTTTTCTATTCTTACACATAGTATTTGCTGTCAGTCAGTGCTAGGGGTCTGTAGGTTTTAATAGGGTGAACACCTCACAATTAAAAAGGTATATCAGAAGTTAAAAATAAAAACACTTAACATAAAGTGGATAAGATTAACCATCTATGAAAAGCTTGTGAAGCATAAAAAGACCATAAAGTAATTAACAATTGTGATTGGATTAGATCAGAGTCCCTTATTTAATCTCATAAGGAACTTTAAAAATGCCTATAAAAAGAAAAGTAATTATTGGAGTGTAATTAATAAAAAAAAATCTATAATGAAAACATGTCCAGTAGATGGAAGTGTTCTAATGATAGATTTTTAAAATAATAAGAAATATTGGAGATAGATAGTAAGTACTTTTCAGATTTATTTAGCTTCTATATCTGATCAACACTACCATTAAAAATTCTTCAGGCTTTGCCATAGATGAGATTGAACAGCAGGCAAAACTGTCAGACTACCTTTGTTCTTTTCTCATGCACACAAACTGCTTTATCATTCTAAGTTCAAGTTTTGCAAGTATCTTAGTTTTGAGATGATAGTGTTACAAAAAACAAATTGATGCATTTTGTTAACTATGTATATATTCTCTACTTTAAAAATTAGTGTTTAGGAGAGTAAATCAATGTTTTGGCAGTTTAGTTAATGTGACTCACTTACTTAGATCCTAAATCATCTCATAGTTATAAAACTTAGCTTGTATGGTGCAAAGCTGAGAATCACATTTTGTGTAGCACCCCCACTGCCATAAATATTACATGGAGTATTTTTTTTCTTTTTTCCTTGCTAATCATTTTAACTTCCTGAGTCATAACTGCTCTGTAATTTCATTTCCAGTGGAGCGTCTCAATACTTTATAAAAGCAGTTTAATAGTTATAAACATAAACAGGAAATAATTACCTTTTGTAAGTAGGGTCATAATACCTCTTCAACTGCTTTTATGAATTCTTACAACACTTTTCAATACTTTATATTTTCCTTCTCTTCTTGCTACTTTAGCTATCAAGGAAGCAGTTATATGAAATTTTTTTCGTGTGTATTTACTAGGCAATTTTTCTGGTTGATGTTGGAAAAATATGGAAGGCAGTATGACGGTAACAAGTACCATGCTTTTCTTTCTTTTCTTTTTTTTTTTTTGATGGAGTCTTGCTCTGTCACCAGGCTGGAGTGCAGGGGTGGGATCTCAGCTCACTGCAACCTCTGCCTCCTGGTTTCAAGTGATTCTCCTGCTTCAGCCTCCCGAGTAGCTGGGACTACAGGCGAGAGCCACCACGCATAGCTAACTTTTGCATTTTTAGATAGGGTTTCACCATGTTGGCCAGGATGGTCTCCATCTCTTGACCTTGTGATCCACCCACCTCGGCCTCCCAAAGTGCTGGGATTACAGGTGTGAGCCACCGCACCCAGTCACTTTTCAATTTATATAAAAAGCAATCTAATTCATTATTCTCCAACGAGTGTTTGTATGTATAATACTGTTGCAGATATGAGAGACATTTGTTGTAGAGTCTGCCTTTTACTAAAAGTATGAAAACTAAGGTATCAGTAAACCCACACTGAAAGAGTTTCAGAGCAATTGGATGAAAACTTCTCTTTGAATTCTTATAAACAATTCTGAAAATTCTGTGCAAAATGTCAGCTGCCATCTCAGTGGTTTTCTTAACCCAGGATGGAAAGATGGGGTATATTGCTTAGTACAGATTATTTCAACTACAGGGAAAAATGTGGTCTTCATGTGGGAAGAATAGAACTCATTATTCTTTTCTTCATAAAATTAATGGCAGTGCACATTTAAAAATAAAACTTAAGCCAGGCATGGTGGCTCATACCTGTAATCCCAGCACTTTGGGAGGCCGAGGCAGGTGGATCACTTGAGGACAGGAGTTTGAGAGCAGCCTGGCCAATACGGTGAAACCCCGTCTCTACTAAAAATACAAAAATTAGCCGGGCATACTGGTGCATGTCTGTAATCCCAGCTACTAGGGAGGTTGAGGCACTGGAATTGCCTGAACTCAGGGGGCAGAGGTTGCAGTGAGCCCAGATCGCGCCACTGCACTCGAGCCTGGGCGACAGAGCGAGACTCCATCTCAAAAAGAAAAACAAACAAATGAAAAAAGTTTGAAAAAACCTTAAAGCCTTAATGCCCATTGTGACACTTTTTGACAGACTGTCACTATGTTGTGGGGGAGGAGGAGAGCTTTCTTTTTTTGTTGCTCTTTTTGCATGAAGTGATTTGGTTAAGCAGGAAAAAGAATGAAGGAGTTTTGACACCTCATCCCCTATTCTATTCACCAAACTACATAATCCTCTCCTTTGCTCAGTTTGATTTTCCTTTATTGAATTTTGCTTTCTGTGATGTTCTCATTTCCCTTATTAGATTAAATCAAATTGTTCTTACCCATCCAACATTACCCCTTTGGGAGAGCAAAATTCTGTCTCCCGAGAGAAAAACGTAAAGAAAATCTACTTAGAGAAGATTACTCAGCTGCTGTTATTACCCGTTTCCAATTTCCTTTTTACTTTACAGAGTAAGTTTGACTCATTCCCCAATGGCAAACTTTCCTCTCTTCTACTATGTAACAAGGATGAGGACAGGCCATTTATAATAGATGAAGCCTAATGTGAAGTGCAGAAACTCAGGATTGATATGACATGTTATATACAATAGGTCAGAAAAACTCTTAGCTTATTGCTTGGGCTTGCGGCTACTGTCTTTTGAAATCACAAAACTGTCCCACTGAACCAAGAATTATTTAGGAAATTCTATTAGACCATTTAACTGACACACAGGTGATACTCTTTTGGTGATTATGATGGAACTGCTGAAGATCTGTCGCAACAAAGATGTGAGAGCACAGCAACTTTATCTGGATTGCTTTGGATTCAACTTCCTTTCTACACAGAGGAAAGAGGAAGCTTAAGACAGACAACCTCAGGGGAAATCATGTTTCTGTCTTTACAAACTGTTTAAACCTCAACATAGAGATTTGCATGAATTTTTTAAACATTTTCAAATTTGCTCACAAAACATTTATTTTTTTACTGTAGTACAAAAAAATGGAAAAAAAGTATATTCTGGTCCAAATGGTAATAAGTACATGAATAACTTAATGAATTGCGGACTTACACACTCCCTTTTCTCTGTGTGTGCATCTGTGTGTGTTTTCTAACCCAGCATCTTAAATTCTCTTGAGGTCACCCTGTCAGCATCAGTCCTGTGGCCTGGATTTAGTTGAATCAATCCTAATTGCAATTCAGCACAGGTCTGCTCCTCTGTGGAGATTGCAGATGAATGACAGTGCAGTGGCAGGAAAGATAAATATGCTGGCAAATAAGATCCTGGCTCTCCACAGAGGATGGAATAAATTACTTTACCAACGGAGTGGAGGTAATATGTTGGAGAAAGAAAGTGAAATCGAAGCCAGTTGAATACGAGGTTTGTTGAAGTTTAAAATAAAGCATTTTAGGCTTAAGTAATACACGGATGGTGATTCTTTTTATTTAGAAAACATTCCATTGCTCTGTACTGTAAGAAATAATGGCATAGATGAATTTTGTTTATGCAGATGACAGCTTGGACAATTTTAATTCATGTGGCATTCTCTGGTATCTGAGAGGCCGGTGGTAACTGTGGTGTAGCATATTGATTAGTAATTTGATAAATACACAAAATGGCACGTTGAGCTTTAGGTGCTTCATGCAAAATGTATTTAAATGACCTTGGCTAATTAGAGTGCATAGCTGCAAGGCAGGACCATATAAACAAGAGCCAGTTTGTTGGTCCAGATATTTATGTAGGTTTATGACACAGAATAGGAGAGACCTGAACACAACATTAAGACTTCTATCAAGGAAACAGTACATCGTCAGGAGAAAAATTGTATTTTCCGTTGTGAGAATTATTAACCTTATGCCATATAATTAGTTCAATGATTTTATATCTAAAATGCATTTTGCAGATTTTTAGCCAGATCTTGGATTATATATAAACTTGCATTTTACTATAATAATCAGGCAAATACTTTTAAAGCAATCTTAAAATGAAAATTATATATTATACTTAAAGATTAACATACATTCTTCATTTTTATTTACCCCAACATTTTCTAGCTGCATGAAATGTAAAGTTCCAAAATAATATGCTATCCCTACGGAATATACATTTAAGGTTTATCATCACGGATCATGTTGGATATCCTTCAATTACATCTTGAAATACAAATTCTAATTAGGTTTCATTGGTAAAGGTCAGGTTTTCCCTGTATTCTTATGAAAAAGATGTTTATCAGATAAGTGGAATGCTCTAAGAATCCAAATAAATAATACCTGGAAAATTTCTGTAGTTAATTTCCCTGTTTCACTTGGATATACATTTCCATGACAACACTGGATAATAAATTAAAAATAAGATGTCATAGACAGGTGATTTGATTTCATCATCCCTTGTGCATGTAATCTAGGCATTTTTTGGAAGTATACTGATTTTTTTCTTTTTTTTTGAGACAGGGTTTCACTCTTGTTGCCCAGGCTGGAGTGCAATGTTGTGATCTTGGCTCACTACAGCCGCTGCCTCCTGGGTTCAAGAAATTCTCCTGCCTCGGCCTCCGGAGTAGCTGGGATTACAGGCGCTGGCCACCACGGCTGGCTAATTTTTTTTTAATTTTTAGTAGAGATGGGGTTTTGCCATGTTGGTCAGGCTGGTCTTGAACTCCTGACCTCAGGTGATCTGCCCGCCTCCACCTCCCAAAGTGCTGGGATTACAGGCGTGAGCCACCGTGCTTGGCCAGAAGTATACTGTTCTTATAAACATCCACAGAAGCTTCTGGAAGCAAAGTAAGAAGGGACTCTAGGATGAGATTTCTGTGTAAATATTCAAACTCTCTAAATTGAGCTTAGGCTCAAGCGAATTGTTCTTAACAGCATTATGTGCACCTCCAATTGTATTGGGTTTTTCAGAATGCATATTGCTCTGAAAAAAGTCAAGCACAACTGTCTATTGTTACAATGTATGATTAATGTCTACTAGAAATCTGCTGGCATGCTTCAATTTGGAGTGAAATTTGCACCCCGAAAAAAGAAGATGTGAATGAGATTTTTCAATAACTTAGCTTTAAGTCAATGTATTTTTGTTTTCAAATTTCAAATGGCAATTTTCTTTACCCACTCCGAGCATCTCTTAATGAATCTAGGTTATGTCAAATACAACTTTCTCTGACTCTCCAAAATCACACTTCTCCTCACGTAGTTGCTTTCAACTTCAGAGAGCTGCCAGAGACTATTTCAGTTTGGTTTTCATTGTAAGAGATATGATTTTGAAAGGATAGATTTCTAAAAAGAATTTTCAAAAGCCTTAAGGAAAAATCTTCTAGAAGACTGATAATCTTTTTTCCAACCTACTTACTTTAATTATTGAATATTTTGAAACTAGAGAAGACTTAAAATGTTAACAAAGCCTAAATCTTTGGTAATACATGATAAGCTTATGAATATTGATTGTAATCTATTACTGTTACTCTCAATACTATACACATACAAACACATACATACACACATATATATATGATGGTGAAAGTAAAAAACTTGAGAAATGTATTAAATAGTTGAGAAATGAGTTATATGAAAAAATTAGACTGAGGAGTTCTACGAAGGTGAAGGTAACTTAGAATCTATCTTGAACAAAATGCATATCAGGATGATAGCCTCTACTTTGTCAGTGTATAAAAAGTACTCAATATTGTACTTTAATCTGACCTAAGTCTGTTCTGTCCAAATTAAGCAGAATATCTTTTCAGAATTCTTGACTAAACAAAATCATCTCTTTAGGTTTTTAATTACGTCATTGAACACCTTGCTAGGCAACCTGAAGACTCAATGAATGAGTTTAATAGATTGTGGTTCACCATATGCATTAGCATCAACTGGGGTGGTTGTGATAAATGCAGATTCCTGCCTTAATCCAGGATTCTGACTCAGGGTTAAGGAGAAAGGGGCCAGAATCTCTATTTTTAGGGGCTCTCAAATGGATCTGAGGTACTTTCAAATTGGAAATCCACACAATAAATGCTTACTGTCTGAGAGATTTCACTTTAGAAGATAGGCTATAGGCCAGATTATCTGTATTGATTCCTTCCAGCACTATCATTCTTGAGAAATCAAGACACAAGTATTACTTAAAGTCATAAACCTGCGAAGGGATTGTTAACAATTTTTCTAAGCAATTGAAGAAGTTAAGCTAAGAAAAAGTTATGAAATTTACTCCAATAATGAGTTCTTATTTTAATTCACTTGAATAGACCAAAAAAAGGTAACAGACAAAAAAAAACTCTCTTTAATTTTGAGATGAGTAAAAATGGTTAACTATGAAATTGTGTACACCAATATAGTTCCCACTTTACAGGTTTCTATCATAGAGAAATGGACTTTAAAGGTGTGTGAAATAGAAATATCTTGAATAAAAAAGATTCTGAAACATAACTTGCTCATATTGAAATTACTAAGAAAAATCCATTAGCATACCTTGTCTTGTCCTTACTATGAAGAACATCATTCCGGTGGTAGCTATGACATAAGCAGAAGCTAGAAACATGAATTTTTAAATGGCTAACTTCTGCCAGGTTTACTCCCTTATTTGCTCTTAGATATGTATGAACACACACAACATGATAGAACTGAAAGAGGCAGAGTATTTTTTTAAATGCTGTCTTTTTTCTCTGATCATTTCTCTCTTCTCCTCTTAGGGATCTTATTTATTTCCACAGCTTCAGTCACTACCTCTGTGCAGATACTCTCCAATCTGCATCTACAATTTTCTTCCTTTCTGAGAGATGATATCACATCCCTGAGGATAACTAGGTGTTTCTACTTGCTTAACTTTCTATTATTTCAAATTCAGTACTTTAAATCAAGACTCATGATCTTCTGCCTCTCAGCTGACACCCATTTTGGCTTGCCTATGTTAGAAAAAAAACTTTATACAAAATAAATTTAAGAGTTCATTTGAGCAAAGAAAAATTCATAAATCGGGCAGCACTTGGAATCAGAAAAGGTTCAGAGAGCTCCTCTCAGCAAAGTACATATACACTTTCATTTCATTGGTGGTGTTTCCCTTCAGTGTAAATTTTTAGAAGTGGAATTGCTGTTTCAAAGATTAATATATTCATAGTTTGATTAGATATTATCAAAACTTCCTCCATAAGTGTTGCATTGGTTTGCATTTTCATCACAATATATGACGGTATCCATTTCCCCAAAGCCTCACCAATATTTTGTGTTGTTCTACTTATTTTTTTCTAATCCAATAGGTGAAAATTAGCAACAATGTAATTTTTGTTTGCATTTCTTTTATTATGATTAAAATTGAGCATAATTTCATGGATTGAAGTGTCATTTTTATATATGTTTTGTGAATTGTCTGTTCATGTCATTTGCCCATTCTATTTTTCTTTTAGATAGTTCCCTCAATTTTTAAGAGATTTTCATATATTAGGAATAGCCAGGCTTTATTTGTTATATATATCATCTCTCCTTTTTTTTTAGTCGTTTTGGCTTTGTCTGTGTTTTTTTCTTGGTTTACAAATTTTAAAAATGCTTAAATAAATTTGTCATTTTTTTGTATCTGGAATTTTAATTGCAAATAGAAAGATATTCTCTATGTCTAGTGTCCAGGTTAAAGAGGAATGTGCCTATGTTGTTTTCTTCTAGTTATATGGTATAATTTTTTTCTTTACATTTAGAATTCTGATTTACATGTTGATGTAAAGCAAGGATCTAATTTTATCTTTTTAAAATAGTTTTAATATTTTATTTATTTTTATCTTTTAATTTATTGTCTTAGAATACTTTCCTAAAATGTCACCTTTATAACAATAATTTAACATGCCACATTTAATGTACTAAAGTTTTGTATGTTCTTGTATCTATCTCTGGCCTTACATTCTCTTCTATTTATCTGTATTTTCATGAGTTTGTACCATGTCATTTTAGTTATAGAGACTTTGTAATGTTTTAATATGTGGTAAAGTTAGTCCCCATTCATGACAGTATGAAATAGACTATTTTTATATGTGAAAATATTTTCATATTACAAGACATACCAACTGAGGAAATATCTGAAACATATATGACCCAGGGTAAAATATGTTAGAGCATCTGAGTAACAAAATACAAAGTTCATAAACAAAAAATAAAAATAGTCATTAAAGAAATAAAAACACTCAACATGACTATTGATTAACTATATTAAAATTGTAAAGTGATATGCAATTTTCATCAGTTACATTGGAAAAGATTAGAAAATGATATTTCTGAGTTTGTCAAATGTTCAAGGTATATGTCACTTTAAATATTCTTAGTGCACTTGGAACCAACCCAAATGCCCATCAGTGATAGACTGGATAAAGAAAATGTGGCACATATACACCATGGAATACTATGCAGCCATAAAAAAGAATGAGTTCATGTTCTTTGCAGGAACATGGATGAAACTGGAAGCCATCATCCTCAGCAAACTAACACAGGAACAGAAAACCAAACACCACATGTTCTCACTTATAAGTGGGAGTTGAACAATGAGAGCACATGGACACAGGGAGGGGAACACCACATACTGGGGCCTGTCAGTGGGTGGGGTGGATGGGGATCAAGGGGAGGGATAACATTAGGACAAATACCTATTGCATGTGGGGCTTAAAACCTAGATGACGAGTTGACGGGTGCAGCAAACCACCATGTTACATGTATGCCTATGTAACAAACCTGCACCTTCTGCACTTGTATCCCAGAACATAAAGTAAGTAAATAAATATATAAATATTCTCAGTACAAGAGTTAATTGAAAAAACCTATTTGGAAAACAATTTGTCAGAATGTATTAAAAGTCTTAACACATTGAAGAATCCACACCTTTCTTCAATGATTTAATCAGAGATATTCGCAAATTAAGTACAAGAATGTTTTGCATTATTGCTTGCAACAGCAAAAATTGGCAACAATTTATGTGTTTAGAAAGGAATTGAATAAATTAGACTACTTTCAAATGCTAAAATGATAGGTTACATGGAAACGATTATATTTTAGAATATTTTAATGGCCTAAAAATGCATTCACAATATAAACTTCAAAGCTTCTATTACAATTTTAATTCTTATTTAGGAAGTTCTTCAAACAATTGGAAAAGCAGAAAAATAAAAGCTGATTGCATTGTTGAATATAAAGCTTGATCACAATTTTTTATAAAGGAGCTTGAATATCTAATAATAAGAAATATGTATGTACACATGGATACATTTATACGTACATGCATACACATGTACATATTTGTGTGTGTGCATTATGTGTGTTTATATGTAAGTCACCCGGGCCTCCTGTTTTTCTCTCACTTCCCATTGTAGTCTGTCTGAGTTCCTATAGGCTTGCTTCTTCCTCACAGTTCAACATTTTTACAGTCATCACTAATCGACATTACCATACTCTCTCATTTCAACTCCTGCAATATTCTTCTTAATGGCTTTCCATGCTTCTGCAGGTAGTGGAGAAAAAAAATTCTTCTTTTTCTTGGGAAGCCAAGGCAGGCGTATCACGAGGTCAAGAGATGGAGACCATACTGGCTAACACGGTCAAACCCCGTCTCTACTAAAAAAAAAAATACAAAAAATTAGCCGGGCATGGTGGCGGTGCTTGTAGTCCCAGCTACTGGGGAGGCTGAGGCAGGAGAATGGAGCGAACCTGGGAGGCAGAGCTTGCAGTGAGCCGAGATCGCGCCACTGCACTCCAGCCTGGGGGACAGAGCAAGACTCCGTCTCAAAAAAAGAAAAAAAAATTCTTATTTTTCCTACTGTCATCACAGGTTATCTTGCTGAGGTCCTGTGAATTGGACTGATGAAAGACAAATTAAAAAGAAAAAAAAAGCAAAAATTTATGAGTATGCGTATTGCCTTTACACACGGGAGCATTTAGAAATAAGTAACTTAAAGAGTTAGCACAAGGGCTTATATAGCATTTTACTAAAAAGAACAAAAAACAGAAAAACAAAACAAAACAAAACAAAAACAAGTTTTAGAGAAGTGACAAAGCAAAGAGAAAGAACTTTGAGATTTTTTAGGACAATAAATTGTAGGAAGGCAAATATGTAGGAATTTAACAGTACACAAAGTCTAGTTGGTAAATTATTTTGAGTTAGATAAGTGCCAAATCTATCTCTGGCAATTATTTTTTGTCTTTCCTAATACGGAGGAAAGCATTTCAAACTTGTATCCAACTTTTAGGCAAATGGAGGAGGATAGAGAGCTTTTCTTATTTTTGCTTTTTCTCAATTGCTTCAGCTCAAAGGGGCATATTTTGGGGTGGCACAGTGTGCTACCAGACACATGCTTCTCCCTATAATCAAATTTCTAAACAATAAAAATAATGACTATATCATATCATACTCCTGCTTCAAACTTCCCATAAGCTTTTAAATAAAATATATATTTTTTGTCTTTACACGTTGCTACATGATTGCTTCCTTCCAACATCTTCTTTGACCTCATCCCAAGCCTCTCTCCCTTGATCATATCTATATCCCTACAGGCCTCTCTTGCTTTTTTGAGCCCAACAGACTTATTCTGATGTCAGACAATGAAAGGCCTTAAGATGTTTCCATGATTTTACTATTTCTTGTTATTTAGGTCTCAGCTCAACTGATGATTCTTCAAAACATTTTATTTCATCTTCTTTTCTAAAGTACTCATCCCCTCCCCCAGAGTAATTCTCTGGTTATATCTATATCTAGCAATACCTATAGATACCGACATAAATATATATATATACACACACACACACACACACAGATATATCTAGATATATATATCGATAGATACAAATATATATGTAGATATCAGTTGTTTGTTTTTTGAGATGGGGACTCCCTATGTTGCCCAGGCTGGCCTTGAATGCTTGAGCTCAAGTGATCTTCCTGTCTCGGCCTCCCAAGAAGGTGGGACCACAGATGCACAGCTTCATGTTTGGCTTGGTGGTATATATTTGAAGCACTTATCATTGATGAAACTGTGCTATTGTTATTGTCATTATCTGTATCTCCAAACTTAAATGTTTAGGCTTCAAGAAAGAGGGACATCAGTGGTTAGAACAACATTTGACATGTAGTAGGCATATGAAGGCAGAGTTCATCAAGAATATTTCAAAAGAAGAATGAATATTGTGAGGCCTGAGTTAAAACTCTGAGATTTCTTTCTTCAGTGGAAGTGTCTCTGGGTTTCTTAATCTTGGGAAAAGGCAAAAGCTGCAAGCATTCCCCTTGAGGGAGGGAATAAGACAAGGATGTCCGCTCTCACCACTCTTATTCAAAATAGTACTGGAAGTCCTAGCCAGAGTAATCAGGCAAGAGAAGGAAAGAAAAGCCACCCAAATAGGAAGAGAGGAAGTCAACTTATCTCTCTTTATAGAAAATATTATTTCATACTTCAAAAATCCTATAGTCTCTGCTCAAAACCCCTTAGATGTGACAGACAACTTCAGCAAGGTTTTACGATATGAAGTCAGTGTACAAAAATCAGTAGCATTTCTACACACCTATAAGATCCACATTGAAAGCCAATTCAGGAATACATTCCAGTTCACAGTAGCCACACACACAAAATACCTAGGAATACAGCTAACCAGAGAGGTGAAAGATCTCTACATCTCTACAACAAGAATTAAAAAACACTGCTAAATAAATCAGATGTGAAACAAAGAAAAACCATTCCATTCATTCATGGATAGGAAGAATGAGAATTGTAAAAATGACCATACTGCCCAAAGCAATTTAAATATTCAATGCTACTCCTATCAAACTACCAATGACATTTTTCACAGAATTAGAGAAAACTAGTCTGCAATTCATATGCAACTAAAAAAAAAAAAACCCCAAATAACTAAAACAATCCTAAGCAAAAACAACAAAACCTGAAGTATTACGCTACCCAACTTCAAACTACAAGGCCACAGTAAAAAAAAACAAAACAAAAAATCCCCCCAAAAACCCAGCATGATACTGGTACAAAAACAGACACACAGACCAAGGGAATAGGCTAGATGGACCAGAAATAAAACTGCACACCTACAACCATCTGATGTTCAACAAGGTTGACAAAAACAAGAGATGGGGAAAGGATTCCCTATTCAATATATGGTGCTAGGGTAACTGGCTAGTCATGCAGAAGATTGAAGCTGGACCCCTTCATTTTACCACATGCAAAAATCAACTCAAGGTAGATTAAAGACTTAATTATAAGACTTAAAGTTATAAAAACTCTGAAAGAAAACCTAAGAAATCCCTTTCTGGATATAGGTCCTGATAAAGATTGCATGATGAAGACTCAAAAAGCAATTGTAACACAAACAAAAATTGACAAATGGGACCTAATTAAACTAAAGAGCTTCTGCACAGCAAAGGAAACTATCGACAGAATAAATAGACAATCTATGGAATGGGAGGTAAATATTTGCAAACTATGCACCAGACAACAGTCTAATATTCAAAATCTATAAGGAACTTAAATTAACAGGCAAAACCCAAACAACTTCATTAAAAATGGGCAAAGGACATGAATAGACACTTTTCAAAAGAAGACATATATGCAGCCAACAAGCATATGAAAAAATGCACAATATCATTAATCATTAGAGAAATCTGAATCAAAACCATGAGATACCATCTCCCACCAGTCAGAATGGCTATAATTAAAAAGTCAAAGAATAAAGATGCCAGCAAGGTTGCAGAGAAAAGGTAACACTTATACACTGTTGGTGGGAATATAAATTATTTCAACCACTGTGGAAAGCAGTTCGGAGATATCTCAAAGACTTTTAAACAGAATTACCAATTGACGCAGATATCCCATTATTGGGTATATACCCAAAGAAACATAAATCATTCTACTATAAAGCAACTTGCATGCATATGTTCATCGCAGCACCATTCTCAATAGCAAAGACAGGGAACCAACCTAAATACCTATCAATGGTGGACTAGATTTTAAAAATGGAGTACATATACACCATGGAATACTACACAGCCATAAAAAGAGTAAAAGTGTGTCCTTTGCAGCAACATGGATGGAGATAGAGGCCATCATCAATGCAAGAACAGAAAACCAAATACTGCATGTTCTCACTTATAAATAGGAGGGCTAAACTTTGAGTACACACGGACACAAAGAAGAGAATAGAGATTGGGGCCTACTTGAGAGTGGAGGCTGGGAGGATGGTAAGGATAAAAGAAACTACCTGTCAGGTACTATGCTTATTACCTAGGTGATGAAATAATCTGTACTCCAAGCCCCTGTGACACAATTTACTCATGTAACAAACCTACAAATGTACCTCTTGAACGTAAAATAAAAGTTGGAAAGAAAAAAAAAGTTAGCAGGTTTTCTTATGCCTTCTAAACTCATATTGGTTAGAGTTCACCTTATCCAGGGTGAATTTCTTGACTCACATGGCAAAATTAAAACATTCTCCAGCTTACGATAAAGATGCATAATTTTTAAACACCCTATTAAGAAAGTCTTTTTCAATTGTAGGTATTTCAGAACACATAAGAAATATTAAATGTGAACAATATAATATCCTTATTCAAATATAAGGGTCCATTGTATCTATTAATAATACACATTTGTATAGCAATATGTTATTCCAGGCATTCTTCTAATAATGTTACAGATGTTAACTCATTTATCCCCCAACCATACTTCAATAAATTGCTCTTCTGTTTTACAAATGTGAACTTGATATACAAACAAGTTCGGTAAGTTGCCCTAGGATACAACTAGTAAGTACAGACGACTCCAGAATCTGCTTAACCCTTATGTATGTTGCCTGCCCATTCTTAAACAATAGACTAAAATAAAATAAAATATGGTTAGATAATGGGACAGAATAATGAACCCAATAAGGCAGAAGCTAAAGTTTGAGGTAGTAAATAGCAGTCTAACAATACACAGATAAACTCGGGAAATCCTTCAAGAATACAGAAAAGTGGAGAAAAATAGTGAAAAAGAATAGAGTGGAGAAAGTAGCCATGGATAACATACGTGAAGATAAAATCATAAGAATTAGCTGTTATATAATAAGCAAAGTGGAAACACAGAAGGTAAATTTTATACAAAGTTAAATTAATAAAAATAACATTTAACTGTGTTTCAAGTCTTACAAAGACCAGATAGATTCTGAACAAGTTTCACTGCTAAAAGATGATCAAAAGAATTAGAATACACACATACACACACACACACACAATCAAAAGTGAAGACTTTTTTAAAAGTTTAAATTCAAAAAAGGTTACTTTAAGGAAAAGAAAATACAGACAGAACCTTTTAAACAATAAATGACAAAGACAAAGCACTGTTTTCATGCTTTTAGTGAAAAATAACTGTGATCTAAGTTTTTCCTATCCAGCTCAGTTACCATCCTGATGGCGACAGCGAGACTCCGTCTCAAAAAAAAAAAAAGGCTCCAAAGACATTTGTGTTGTGATTACTGATTGTCAATCAAAAAATATCTCAAGAATGAAGGTAGCAAAGATGTAAAAAAACTGACAATACATATTGAAATTAATTAAAGATTATAACTACTCAATTAATACTATCAAGCTCTAATTAAAAATAGATGGATGCTGATAAGCATATGTAATAACTGTAAACTTGTAACATTTAACATGAACAAATTTAAAAATAAAAAATGCTTGGCTCAAATATGTTTAAGAGTATTCCCATTTTTGGCTTGGTAAATATTATTTAGAAAACTGACAATATTTATTTATTTATTTTTTGTGAGATGGAGTCTTGCTCTGTTGCCCAGGCTGGAGTGCAGTGGGGCAATCTTGGCTCACTGCAACCCCCACCTCCCGGGTTCAAGTAATTCTCCTGCCCAGGCTTCCCAAGTAGCTGGAACAACAGGCATGCGTCACCACACCCAGCTAAGTGTGTGTGTGTGTGTGTGTGTGTATGTTTAGTAGAGACAGGGTTTCACTATACGTTGGCCAGGCTGGTCCCAAACTCCTGACCTCAGGAGATCCACCCACCTCGGCCTCCCAAAGTGCTGTGATTACAGGCGTGAGCCACCACACCTGGTCTGTTTCTATAGTTTTTATCAAATTTGTAACAAAAACTGTTTGCCTTACACCATTCTATAGTTGTGCCTTTTACCCTGTCTACTGTGAAAAATGAATTTTGTCCACAGATGTTTGTATATAGTTTAGCATGCTATAATTAACAAGATGTCCAGCAATATAACCTGGAAAATAATCATTTCTTTTTTCATGTTACGAGTAACTTAGGGATAGTGGTTCTAGAGTTGTATTAGGGATTTAATGACAGCAGGACTTGAGATAAATCATATGGTTTTTAAAAGTATGGATCCTCCTGTATTCAGAACTTGGCCCCAACTCTGCATGTGTGGTTTTGGATAGATCACTTAATCTCTACAAATTTCAGTTTATTTATTTATATCATTAGGATAGTAACAGTATTCTCTTAAGGTTTTTGTAAAGATTAATGAAAAAACATCTGGCAAATCGTATACAAGCAGCAAATAATAACTATTTCTATTATTATTAGTAATAATATTATTAGATAAATATATTGCTCAACTAAAGATTGCTAATTAGTGAGTAATGTAGCAATTACCAAACAAGGAAACAAATTATAAGTCATTGATTTAAATTCTAGAATAATTAAAAGTTTCAGTTTAATTTCAAATGTATATTATTAGAAGTATTTAAATAAACCAAATTGTGTTGGTATGGAGTAATAAAAATCAGAGTGAACTTTATGTTCTAATTCTATAATTAAATTATAAATGGAGGAAGAAACATTTTTATTAATTATCAGATAAGGTTAATTAAATAAAAGTTAATAAAATTTGCCTGTCAATTTCATTAAATAAGCTTAAATAGTGAAGAGAAGTAATAGAGAAGTCTGAACCAGTTAGGTAAAGTACCTGCCTTGGCTGATTGGGTTGCTGTTGTCAACTATATTTTCTCTTACTCTTATTTGATAGAAGTTTCCCATGTCACCATTTTAAGTCCTTCAATAGCTCAGGATTCAAGTAAATAAAAATTGGTCCTCTGAGGCAGAGTCTTGTTGCTTTTAAAAGATTCACTGTACCGTCTTTCTTAGTTATATGATTCTGACTTTATTCTGGGAGCAATGTGCTCAGTTAAATGACAATTTTCCAACCTGTCTTGTAAATCAAGGTGGAAAGTAAAATACAACTAGAAATTGTTGGGTGGGCTCTAAGAAAAGCTTATTAAAAGGGATGCCACACAGTTAACATATGAACTATTTTGACACCCTCTTTCCCCACCTATTATCAAAATTCAGATAAGATTTCTGGAATTCAGCAGTCATGTAAGACTGTAATGCTGCATTGACATGGAAGAACTTTCTTGGACAAAGAGTAGAGCACAAAGGTAGTGACAGGCTGTGTCCGTGAATACCCACGTGGTCACTACGCCAACCCTGAATTGCCGACCTCACGTCTAGGAGAAAGAAAGTTAAACATTTATGTTGTGTAAGCCTTCGCTTTCAAATGTTTAAAAGACCTGAGGTGCAGAAATCAAAGAGAAGCTGGCAGATGCTCTTTTATCTCTTCTAAAATAAATCATGTCTTTGCTGCAGTAGCAATGTGTACACATCATCTCTTTCTCCTTCTGCTCACTGCCAGTTTCTTTCTCTTCTTAAAATTTTAAATTTTGATATCTTCATCTCAGTAGTGACAATATATATATTCCATGGTGCTGTGAGACTAAAATGAGATAATTATGTGTAAAAATACTTGTGACTATAAAGTTCACTTGAAAAATATGACATTATAAGAATTGAGGGTGATGGAGTCAAGATGAATGTGGGGAGGTTAAGCGTTCTCAGTCAAATCATCTTATTTTATTCCTCCTTCACACTAAAACAATACCTAAGTGTTTAAAAACTAACCCAGGGTTCCAGTTCAAGATGACTGACTAGACACAGCTAGTGGGTGTCTCTTCCTTAGAGAGGAATCAAAATAGGGAATAAATGTTCACACTTCAAATAGATTGTCTAAGAGAGAACACTGCAATTCATCAGAGAAACAATGGGAATCATGAAATGCAAAGGAGAGTGAAGCCAGGTAGCCTGCTGAGCTGGGATCAGTGTGAAGCTGGGAGAAGCTACCTGACATGGGGAACAGGTGAGTGAGAGACTTCTGGGGCTCCACACTCCTGCCATGGACTTTTACAATCCTAACTACAGTAGAGTCCTTGGATATCCCTGGGCTTCCAGACTAACAAGGAACTGCCTTGAGATTGTGCTGAATCATTGCTTGAACTCGTGTGGAATTCCACAGGCTTTTGAACCCTGAGCAGCTGCAGGCTGATGCTATTCTTAGCTCCCAGTCCCCAGAAGCCTGTGTCCTGCCCTTGCACTGCCACCGTTGCTGCCACCACTATACCAGGGAGGAAGCAGGGGGGCTGGGCACTTCTGCACACTCCAATGATGGATACTGCTGTCATTACTGCAGAATGGAGGAGCGAGCAGACTGTGTGCCCTGTGGCTCCCTGTTTCTGCTGAGGGAGTGCTGTCATCCCTGGTGAGAAGGCCATGCCAGTCACCTTGCTCTGAATTAGCATTTCAGCTGTGGCACGGCACCATTCTGAGAGCCAGGCACCCAGAGGGCTGCATTCTGCCCTGGGGCCAAATCAAGGAGGGAGTTGGGAAACCAGGCACCTTCACACGCCCCAGGGATGATATCACCACCTCTGCTGTGGGATGGAGTCATGAGTAGGCTGCATCCCCTGCAGCTGCATGCCTTTGTCGCTCCTGCTGAGAGGGTCCAACCCTCTCTGGGGGCAGGCCCTCAGCACAGCTGCTCTGTTCCCACCCTAGTGTTCTGCTGGGGGCCTGGAGAACATCCCATCCCTTCCTATCACAACCAGTAACTAGTCCTGGGGAACTGAAGACAAGTCCACCAGTCCAGTCCTAATCCAGTCCCTCCAAGACTCATGTACATCATCCAGGGTGCTGTCTAGGGGCCAGGGTATTGGGGCATTGCCTAGCCCAATCCACCACTGCCGACACCTGATTAATATCCAGAGGGTCTGAAGTTAAGCCAACCCAACCAGCCAACACAACCACAGCTGGCACCCACCCACATGCACTGAAAAGTACAGCGCCTCCCCGACTTTACACGAATAGCAGTGTTCCAGCATTGGAGAGCAGGCATGCAGCGAAGCTGTCTGTATTGGATTGAGAGATGAGGCTCCTCCTGATAGCCACTTCTACAGAAAACCAAGGGACAGGTGTTTTTTGTGCCTGTCAGCTACATGGTTGCCTGGAGACAACTGAGAATGTCTGACTGAATTGAAAGCCATGAGCCCTGCAACAAGGTGGTAACAGGGAAATGGATCATGTTCCTGCCTAGGATGTGGAGATGACGCAGCCACTTACCCCCATGTGAATACTTTGGTGCATTTCACCAGGAGATCCCCCTGCCACCTCCGTTAGGGCTGATGCCTGTACTCAACCCTGAGAAATTCATGGGCAAGCTTGCTAGGTCAGCTCCACATAGCTTTCTCCCCAATACTTCCAGGCTGAACAGTGAACTCAGGGCATTAGATGTTGCACAAACCAGCTCATCACCTTAAACAGAGAGCACCTCCCAGTGGACAAAGATCAAGTACATACCCATACATTTCTGCCATAGAAAGCTCTAAAATATTTCACCTGCCGGCATGGAGGTTGAACTGCATAACCTAATACAAAACTTGGTGACACAAGTGCATATTACTGGTGAATGAGATGAGCTTCTTGAGACCTACACAATCCCAGTTCCACAGCAGGCAGTGAACCTGCTCATATGCACAGTATATCACTATTGCAACTGGAGTTTGAGAAAGCCACCACACAAACACTATCTATAAACAAGCAACTCATACAGAGCTTTGGCCCCCTGAAAGCACCTAGAATTGAAGGCAAATGACCATACACAACATACATTACAGAGTACCATCAAAATGAGAGTAAATTCAAAAATAAGAAGTGACAGTTTTTCCAGATGAGAAGGAAATAGCATAAGAATTCAGGCAATATGAAAAAAGAGCTCAATGAGATCCAAGAGAAAGTTGAAAACCAAACAAAGAAATAAAAAAAACCTCAGGATCTAAAGAATTTTCTAAATAGATACACATTTTTAAAACACCAAACAGACTACTTGAAATAAAAAATTTATTGAAGGAATTATAAAATACAGTTGAAATATTTAACAATAGAATAGACTAAGCAGAAGGAAAATATCAGAGCTGGAAGACAGATCTTTTGAATTAACCTCGTCAGACAAAAATTAAGAAGAAAATCCTCAAAAATATCAGCAAACCAATCCAATAGTTCATAAAAAAGATAATACATCACAATCAAGGGGGTTTTATTTCAGGAATAAAGGAAGTTTAAGCATATTAAAATAAGTGTGATTCATTACATAAAGAGAATTAAAAACAAAAACCATATGGTCATTGTAATAGATCCAGAAAAAGCATTTAATAAAACTCAGTATCTTTTCATGACAAAAAACCCTCAACAAACTAGGCATAGAAAGAACATACCTCACAGCAATAAAAAGCATACACAGCAAACCCACAGACAACATTATACTGAACAGAAAAAAGATTGAAAGCATTTTTCCTAATAACTGGAAAAAGAAAAGAATGCCCACTTTCACCACTCCTATGCAACATAGTACTGAAAGACCTTGCCAAAGCAATGAGGCAAGAAAAAATAATCAAAAGCATCCAAATTGGAAAACAGAGAGCCAAATTTTCTCTTTGCTGATGATATGATCTTATACAAAGAAAATCCTAAAGACTCCTCTAAAAGCTTCCTATATTTAATAAATGAACTTAGTAAAATTTCAGGATACCAAATTAAAATGAAATCATAAGTAGTATTTCTATACACCAGTAATATTCAAAGTGAGAACCAAATCAAAAACTCAATTTTATTTGCAATAGCCACAAAAAGAATAAAATACCTAGGAATACATTTTTCCTAGGAAGAGAATGGCCTTTACAAGAACAACAAAACACCAAAACACGAATTAAAGAAATTATAGATCTCACAAACAAATGAAAAACATTCCCTGCTAATGGACTGATAGAATAATCATTGTTAAAATGACCATACTAGCCAAAGCAATCTATAGATTCAATGCAATTTCTATAAAATTACCAATGCCATTCTTCACAGAATTAGAAAAAACAACCCAGAAAAGATCCTAAATAGCCAAAGCAATCCTCAAGAAAACAATAAAGCTGTGGGTATCACATTACCTACTTCAACTGATACTACTAGGCTATAGTAACCATAACAGCATTGTGCTGGTATGAAAATAGACACATAGATCAATGAAGCATAATAGAGAATTCAGAAATAAAACCACATACCTACAACCAACTGATCTCTGATAACCTCAACAAAAATATACAATGAGAAAAGGATACCCTATTCAATAAATGGTGCTGGGGAAGTTGGATAGCCATATGGAAAAGAATGAAACTGAACCCCTATCTCTCACCACACACACAAATTAACACTAGCTGGATTGAATACTTAAATGTGAGATGTGGAACTATAAAAAATACTAGAAGAAAACCTAAGAAAAACTCTTTTGGATATTGGCCTCGACAAAAATGTTATGATTACCTCAAAAGGAAATGCAACAAAGCAAAAATAGTCAACTGGGACTTAATTAAACTAAGCAGCTTATGCACAGCAGGAGAAACTCTAGAGGGAGTAAACAGACAACTTAAAGAATGGGAGAAAATATTTGCTAATTATGCATCCTACAAAGGACTAATATTTAGAATCTACAGGAAACTCAACCAGAAAAAAAAAATACCCCATTAAAAAGTGGACAAAGGACAAGTACAGACATTTCTCAAAATACATACAAGTGGCCAACAAACATAAAAAACCACCATCACTAATCATCAGAGAAATGCAAATTAAAGCCACAATAAGATAATATCTTAAACCAGTCAGAATGGCTATTACTAAAAATTCAGAAAACGATAGATGTTGGCAAAGATGAAGAGAAAAGGGAATTCTTTTACACCGATTCTTGGTGAGAATGTAAATTAGTACAACCTCTATGAAAACAGTATAGAGATTTCTCAAAGAACTAAAAATAGAAGTACCATTCTATTCTGCAATGTCACTACTGGATATTTACCCAAAGGAAAACAGGTGATTATATAAAAAGACAACAGCATTCATGTTTATAATAGCACTTTTCATAATAGCAAAGTTATCAAATCAAGCTAATTGTCATCGACAGATGATTACATTTAAAAATGTGGTATTTAGTTACCATAGAGTACTACTCAGCCATAAAAACAATAAAATCATGTCTTTTGCAGCAATGTGCACAGCGGGCATTATTGTACATGAAATTACTCAGAAACAGAAACTCAAAAACTACACATTTTCATCCATAAATGGTACCTGAACCATGGGTACACACAGACATACAGAGAATAATAGACACTGGAGACTCTAAAAGGTGGAAGGGTGAGAAGGGGGTGAGGAATGAAATACTATTTATTAGGTGTAATGTACACTATTGGGGTGATGAGTACACTAAAAGCCCAGACTTCACCATTATGCAATATATCTGTGAAACACGACTGCACTTGTATCTCCCACATCTATAAAAATTTTACAAAGGGGAAAAAACCCTAACCCAATCATGCATTATTGAAATTTAAAATATCAGCCTAAAAGAATGAGGTAGGAATGAGAGGGAATGGGAAGAAATACATTTGAATGCCTTGTAAAGAATAGTTACCTAAAGAATAGTAGATTCATTTACATATATTTTTCTAATCCTTACAAAACCCCTGAAAGTTATGTGTCCTTATGTTTATGCTAAGAATATTAGGATACTAAGTTTTAAATATGTAAGTTAACTTGCCTTTGGTAGTATATCCAGGATCCAAAACCAAAGTCCTTTTCTCCATTACATCATTTCTAATGTTGGATCAAATTTGGATACAATTATACAACTAATTGCATGTACTAACATTTGTATGTTCTTGATAACTATACTTTATTTGGTTACATTAAATTCTTCAAAATAAAAAATTCTCTCAAATACATTATCTATTGCCTAAATTTCAATAAATGTGATCTGTAAAGTAGTGGCTAATGTTTGTATTTACCAGGATATGTCATGCGAGCTAATTTTTTGTGGGAGTTTTCCTTTAATCAGAAAAGAAAAAAGGATAAATCAAGTTAGACTATTGTACAATACAAAAAGTATGGCTACTGACATGGTTTGGCTCTGTGTCCCCACCCAAATCTCATCTTTAATTGTAATCCCCATGTGTCTAGGGAGAGACCTGCTGGGAGGTGATTGGATCATGGGGGCGGTTTCCCCCATGCTGTTCTTGTGATAGTGAGTGAGTTCTCATGAGAGCTGATGGTTTTAAAGTGTGGCACTTCCTTGCTCTCTCTCTCTCTCTCTTGCCAGTTGCCATATAAGATGTGGTTTTCTTCCCCTTCACCTTCCACCATGATTGCAAGTTTCCTGAGGTCTGCACATCCATGTGGAACTGTGAGTCAGTTAAACCTCTTTTCTTTATAAATTACCCAGTCTCAGGTAGTATCTTCATAGCAGTGTCAAAACGGGCTAATACAGCTACTATGTGTAGTGACTTCTATTTTCTTGCTGATATTCCACTCTGTAGCTATAGAACTGCACACAGAAATTGAGCTTCCTGAATAAGTTAAAATTAACCAGTCATCATAATATCATCATGAGGACCCAAGAACAAGATTTTCTGTTGAGAAAGGTGTGCTCCATATGCAGAGTTTCATGAAGGAGAACTAAGTAAATTATTTGGCTCATAAAATGACTATGAGACAATACTTTAAAAATATTGAGTAATAACACATATAGTATTTTATAATATGCCGGTGCTCTTACATATAATAATTTTATTTATCACATGAAATTTATATTCTACTTGTAGAGATGAAGCAATCAGAATCAGAAAATTTAGAAACTTTTAAAAGGTCAAGTGGATAGTAAATTACCATTATACAACTTGAATCCAAGTCTTTTGACCAGACTAGATCCTGAACAGTAAGTAATATGGCAGAACCTCCATTTGTACTGATACTGTGCAAACATATTTAGCTCTAAAATATTTTATTTATATTGATTATTCTTAGAAAGTTATTCCAAGACTATTCGTTTATGTATCAATTTATTGATTCTTTTGTTGAATATTTATTGAGTGCCTACTATATGCCAAGCACTTATACAGACATTAAGGATATAGCAGTGAATACATGAGATAAAACTTCCTGCCTCAAAGAATGTACATTTTAATGCAGAGGAGATAGTAAAACAAACAAACAAACAAACAAACAAACAAGGAAATGAGTCCTATGTTTGTATAACATAGACTTTAAGAGCTCAGGCTCTATAGTTATACTGTCTGAATTTAAAGCCATATTGGATCAACCATTGCAAAATATATAACTTGCTTGTCTTTAGTTTCCTAATCTGTAAAATTGGAAATAAAGTCATAATCATCTCCTTATTTTGCAGAAGAAATAAATTCAGAATTCTTGGAAGACTGAGTAAACAATAGAAGCAAAATTCTGAAAGATTTATTTGCTCACAGTCTGCCCTTTATAAATGTCAGTTATTATTTATGGGGATGTAGAAGATTTTTTCCTTTTGTTTTATTTTTCTTTTGATGCTTCAGTCATTCATTCAACACATAAATGAATGTCTAGATAGTTTCCTAGAATGTGGTTTCTGTATTCTACTATAACAAAAATATAATGGGCAGTTAGACAGGTAAACAGCATGAACTGGTGTCACAATAAAGGTAATCCGCAAGACTATAAAGATATGATACAGAAACTCCTAATTGCCCAGGGAGCTTGTATTAGATTCCTAGCACACCATAATGAAGTATAGTCATGCTCCACTTAAGATGTTTCAGTCAATAATGGACCACATATATGACAGTGATCCCCTAGATTAAAATGGAGCTAAAAAATTTCTATTACCTGATGACTTGTGTTAGTTGCTTTTAATATTCAGTGCAAGAACATGCTGCACAGGTTTGTATCCTAGGGGCAGTAGGTTCTACTGTACAACCTAGGTGTGTAGTAGTCTATACTGTTTTGGTTTGTGTAAGTGCTGTATACTCTGTGGTGCTCACACAATGACAAAACTGTCTAACAGTGCATTTCTCAGAATGTATCCCCATCATTAAGTGATGCATGACTGTACCACAAATTAGGTGGCTTAAACAACAAAAATTTATTGTCTCACAGTCCTGGAGGTTTGAAATCTAAAATTAAGGTGTGGGCAGAACCCACACCCGTTTTCACTTCTAGCCCATAGGGGAATTCTTTCTTGCCTCTTCCTAGCTTCTGGTTATTCACTGACAATTTTTGTGTTTATTGGCTTGTAGATGCATACTTTAAGCGCTGCATTCGTCATCACATGACGTTTTCCCCATGTGCAACTCTCCTCACTTGGTTGTCTCCTTATAACACCAGCTATATCTGATTAGAGGCTCGCCCTATTTCAGTATGACCTCATCTTAATTACATCTGCAAAGACCCTATTTTGAAATAAGGTCACATTGCAAGGTACTGAGGGTTTAGATTTCAATGTATCATTTATGTTTTTGAGAAGGGAAGGCACAGTTTAACTTATAACAGAGCTCAAGAGGTATTTCTGGGACGTTTAAGTTGATAAATAAAAATTTATTAAATAATCTTAAACTTTCTCTTTTATATTAAATTAATTACAATACCTGTACTGTTTATTAATAGTTATTTTATTCCATGGCTTTTATGAAAATTGCCACATTAGGATGATAAGGGGTTTAAAGTACAAATGCATTTGGTTCTTTTTAAAAACCTTATTTTCTGGAGAAATTTTAGGTTCACAAAAAAATTAATCATATTCTTCAATCCCCTCCACCCATAACCTTCCCACTGTTAACATCTTACGCTATAGTGGTACATTTATAACAATTAATGAACCTACGTTGACACATTATTATCATCCAAACTCCATAGTTTATAGTAGAGTTTACTCTTGGTGTACATTCTATGAGTTTTGATTAGTATATAATGACATATATCTGTCATTATATCATCATGCATAGTATATTTACTGACCTAAAAATCTGCTGTGCTCTGTATATTCGTCCCCCACTCCTTGGTAAACCCATGCAACCACTGATCTTTCTTTTGTCTCCACAGTTTTGTCTTTTTCAGATGTCATATAGTTGGAATTATACAATATGTAGGCTTTTTAGATTGGCTTCTTTTCACTTAGCAGTATGTATTTAAGCCTCCTCCATATTTTCTCATGTCTTGAAAGCTCATTATCTTTATAGTGCTGAGTAATATCCCGTTGTCTAATGGACCATAGCTTATTTAAACACTAATCTACTGAAGGAAATCTTGGTTGCTTGTAAGTTTTGGCAATTCTGAATCAAGCTCTAAATATGTGTGTGCAGGTTTTTGTGTGAATATAAGTTTTCAACTCCTTTAGATAAACACCAAGGAGTTTAGATAAATAAATATCAAGTGCTGGATCATAGAGTAAGAGTCTGCTCAGTTTTGTAAAAGAATTTTCAAACTGTCTTCCAAAGTGACTGTACTGTTTTGCATTTTCACCAGCAATGAATGAAAGTTCCTGTTGCTCCACATTTATTTCGGCATTTAAGGTTTTCAGTTTTGGATTCTTGCCATTCCAATAGGCATGTAATGGTATCTCATTTTCATTGTAATTTGTAATTTCCTAGTGACATATGGTGTTGAACATCTTTTTATATGCTTACTTGCTATATGTATACCTTCTTTTGTGTGGTTTCTACTCAAGATTTTGCCTGTTTTAAAATTGGGTGGCATATCTTATTATTGGTGAGTTTTTTGAATTTTTTGTTCAGCTGCCCTTTATCAGATGTACTCTTTGCAAATATTTCCTTCAAGTCTATAGCTTGTTTTCTCTATCTTTTGATTTGTATGTGTTTACAATGCATATTATAAAGACATTTCTGATATTATATAGCAAGTGTAATTTTCTTTATTTTTGAGAGGAAGAATCATTATGCTATAAAGTGGTCTGGAAAATTACATTTTGCCTGTTAATGTATTCGAGCATCAATTTTGAGAAAATACATATAACATCTAAATTATATTTAAAATTTAATATTTTCTTTATTCTTGAAAGCTAGTGAATATTTAGAATTCAAGCAAATAAAAGTATTACATATCAGAATTAAAGTAGCTATTAAAATAGTAAGAAAGAAGATACTTTTAAAATGTAGAATATATTTAAATTAAGCTACAATTAGGAAAATAAAGTATCAATGCAAATGAGAGAAAAAATGTGCTCGGGTAGTCAATGGAAGTATATTTGAGAAGTGTTTTTATTTGTGAAAATGTATGGGGCATGTGATACATTTTTTATAGGTATATAATGCATAGTGATTAAGTTGGGATATTTAGGGTACCTATCCCCTGAGTACAATACATGTTTTAAGTATAGTCCTCCTACTCTGCTATCAAACAGTGAATTTGTTCCTTTATCCTTTAGCCCACTTCTCTTGATTTCCCCCATCTCAACTCACCCTTTCCAGTCTTTGTTATCTATTTTCACACACCGTATGTCTATGTGTTGAAATTTTTTAGCACCCGCATATAAGTGAGAACATAAGATATTTGACTTTTCTTGCTTGGCTTATTTTACGTAAGATAATGATTTCTAATTCCAGCCATGTTGCTTCAAATGACAGGATGTCATTCTTTTTTATAGCTGAATAGTATTCCATTGTGTATATATACCATGTTTTCTTCATCCATTTCTCCACTGATGGACACTTAGTTTGGTTCCTTATCTTTGCTATTGTGAATAGTGTTGCAGTAAATATGAAAGTGCAGCTATACCTCTGATATATTGATTTATTTTCCTTTGGGTAGATATCTAGCAGTGAAATTGCTGGATCAAATGAAAATTGTGTTTCATTTTTTTGCAAAATTTTCATACTGTTTCTGTAGGGGCTGTACTAGCTTACATTCCCTCCAATGGTATATAAGAGTTTCCTTTACTCTGCATCCTCACCAAGATATCTGATAACTTTCAAATCTCCTTTTTCATGGATAATTATTTCCACCCTCGCCAAAACTTATCGGAGTTTCCAATGAATTACATTAGATAAGCAGCAGGTCTAATCCTTATCTTGCTCACCTTCTAAGGCACCTATTTATAGACAACTAACAAACAGAAAGACACTAGGTGAAAAAAGAAAGAATATATGTTAGATCATCATAAACCACTGAAGCTTGAATATATGGATAAAACTGTAGAACAAAATACTAACCCACTTTATGTATCTAAAAGAACATTGTGAAATAAAAAGGAAATATTAGATTCAAAGGTTATACTCAGCATAATAATTTGAAACAGTGTAATCTCCATGCAAGCCTTGGAATAATAAAATAACAGTTATTCCCATTACTGTTGTCGACATCTCATTAATTGCATATCTTGATATCCCTTAGAAAAGGTGAAAATCCCCTGATAAAACCTTGGCAATGAATAAGTGTAGCCAACCCCTAAGGAATTAAGATAAGATGAGAAAAGGTTATAAGAATAGATCTCTGGAGCCCAACTGAAAAACTAAATTCATTTACTGAGCTGCAGTAAGCTAACAGGAATAAACAAAGCAATCTGAAAAGCAGAATAAAAAAAATCTGGAGACATAAAAGTCAAGATGACACAGAAATTCCCTGAGCTATGAAACAAATTTCCTACATATTCTCTCATTGATGGGTACAGGGAATTCCATTTGAAAAAATGTATTAGCTTTGTTTACACTGGTGGTGCCAAAGTCACTTTTCTATAGGGAGGCTTATCTCCAATGATGGGGCAAAAAGTGAATCTGCCTATTAAAAAATAATAACTATACTGAGTTTATGCAAATATATTTCTTTTGACTTTGTAAAAGTATAATCATTACTAAGTAAAATTTATACATGTTATACAAGCATACAGCACATATGTATTTAAAGTTTATACTTTATACATACATGTATATGTGTGTGTATGTACACAGTATTATTTCTCTATGATAAGGAAACTGAAATTTCCATTTTCTTTAGGAATCTATTGTACATGAAGCCTGAGCACTTTTGGAATTTAGGACTGAGACTACAGTGTCAAATAGTCAAGGAGTACGATGAAGAGCTGGGGTAAGAATACTCAGATTATTTAATCGGTTATTCTCTACCACTTTTGGAAAAGAAGCAATCAAAGATATTTGCATGTGATAAAATGTATAATACAGATCCTACTGATCAAAAATAAATCAACCAATTTTCAGCAGTGACCTAGTCATTTTCAAAATAGTAGTGTTATGCCCAGGCAATACTTAGAGAGGCAGCTACTGTTCAATAGTATCGAAACAGTACTATTAGTTGGAATCACTTTAATTGTGAAAAAATATATAAATCCAGAGATTTTCTTTGAAATACAGTTCCATGTGTATAGGTTTTAAAAGACTGGATTTCCGTGTGACTAAAATATAAAATCAAATGCATATCAGATTTTACAATTCACATATTCTTATAAAGATGGATAGAAATTAATGCTTTATGTAAAATGTATTATGTTTTATTTTTCATAGATACGAATATTTTTGTAAAGTGAGTTTTCACACCTTCATTTTTAAAAATATATCTAATTTTTCACAGAATTTTAAAGAATTTAGCATGCTAGACGTTCTGCTACATTATCTCTTTCATTGTTTTTTTCCAGACACTACTGCATTTTCTAATTACAATATGTCTGACAAACTCGTGCATCATTGCAGTGCCTACAGGACCTTAGCTATATGCATTGAACGTAGAAGGTGCTCAATGATGACTTCTCGATTCAAATGGTAGGAAAAGCTTTAGGAGAAAGACCTATAACCACAATTTTGTTCATAATAATTACAATAATGATCTTCACTATTAGACCTACCTACTCAAAATGATTATAATCTGCCTCTTCTAACAACTGAGGTCAGTGGACCTGTTTTGCTTTACTGTATAGCTCCATGAAGTACCTAAAACCATGCCTTAAGAGATTTATGAAGCAATGTGGGATTTGGCTTTAAGTCTTACATTATGATCATCTGCTTGGTCCTCTGGTCTCTAGCTTGTACTGCGGCTCTGGAATCCTTTATTATTCTATTTATTTTTACTCCAATTCTAGTGCTGTAAGAATTGAGAACTCTGCCTTGTTTTCTTGAAGTTACTTTACAGGTAGAACCCATTCTTGAACCTTAGCCTAGCAGCTGGACCATGGTTAGTTACTGAGTCAATATTTTATGTCTAAATCAATGCATTTTTCAATCTCTAAGTAGGATTTTTTCTTAAAATTTCTTTGGTTCCATAACGGATTCTCCCTTCATGTTTTTTTTTTTTTTTTTAATTCTTTCAGGCTAAATACTAATCTGTTGTAATACCCTTGGAACACCATGTTGTGCCTGACTGGAGCAGATGACCTTGAATTATAACTGAGTTTGTTAACTCAGAGCTTTACCTCCCCAGGGAGCAAGTCTCATTTCAGATTTTATTTATCAGGTAGTCTTTTCTTTTCAACTACAGGTAGTGGAATTATGATTGAATCCATGCTGAGATAATTTCCTCAGTCTCAGCATAATTTGGGCTTGAATTAAGGTTAACAGTCATCCATTGTTAGCCAGATTTCTGTCACAACTCCTAAGTTGTCTACTTAGAACTCAAAGCTGTCTGGCTAATTCGTAAGTATGAACCTTGAAGAAGCCAACTATTTGCTAACCAGCATTCCAAATCAGACTCTTAAACATCTATCTTTAAAACTGCTGCCATCTTGCAGCAACTCTGCTATTGTTGATTTATTTTCACAGTCCTAACTTGCTTAGATCTTATCTGAATCTCACCTTTATTTCACTCTAGTCTTCTAACCAGATCTTTCCAGGGCCCATTAGTTAACCTAAGAATTTAACTTGTCCATTTTGAAGAGCAAGGACTGCTTAAGCTGTGGTGTGCCTACCTAACTCCAACAAGCCATTGCCTATACTGTTTTACTGACCAGATTGCTATGTCTCATAAAGATTCCACCAGGAATTCAGAAGTATCCATTTAGCAACAGAGCTGGAGGGCTATTGCAAAGATTACAATTCCTACCTCTGAAGCTATCAGTGTAAAAACAGATCTTAACATGAATCCTAAATACTGACACCTTGCTGCTTTGCCTGTGGGGTGAGTGAGGAATGTACAGCAGAGGTGTAGTAGCTATAAGGAAGAGAAAAGAAGGTCTTTTGTACTTTCTCTCCTCCCCACTTTCCCATTTCTCTCATTATACACCATCTTAATATTACCACCCAGCCATTAGGATGAGAGGTGTGAAATAAGATTGTGCTCAATGCTGGAATAGTTGGTTATCAGTGATGAAGTCTAGAGGTGGCTTTCCATGAAGGGCTTATTGTAGCTAGGACACATAGCAGCACAACTACGGAAGCAGTAAAGGAATGGCACAGACAGCAGTTCCAGGAAGCTGCTAAATTCGAGATGTGTGAATATTCTTTTTAGCTTTGCACTATCATTCACCAAATCATTTGCCAGATGATAAGAAAAATTAATTGCTGTGGGTTCATGTGACCTCAAGTACAAAATAAAGTGTAGAGTTAAGGTTACTGAATACAACTATGAGAGAATTTTATAACATATTTTAACCCAAAAACATTAAGACTGAACTTAGGTGATATCAGCAAGAAGACTTCTAGTATCCCTCCATGGCAACAATAATTTGGCAACCATCTACAGACAAAAGTGCCTTTATGGAAGCTTTGAGATCCCGATAAGAGTCTGAGAAACACGGGTGGAACCCAAGACTGAGGAAGGCTATTTGAGAAGTCAGGCTCATACCAGGTAGCAGGCTTGCCAGCAGTGGTCCTGGCTAGAAACCTGGAAGCAACCCATCTCCCTATGGACTCAGCTCCAGCTCCCATTTGGTTGTGATCCTACAACTACCCCTTATCCACCAAGGGACCCGGGAGAAGCAACACCCATCTGTATCCTGGTAACTGGCCCATAGGCTGTAGACTTAATTGTGAATCCTAAAGTGACTCCGTAACTGATATCCAGCCCTGCTCTATCACCAGTTCAAAGTCATCCTGCCTACACAGGGGCAGCCAGACATACCCCTTCATGACGCTGGTAACAGGCTCATTGGCCGTGTACTGGACTGCAGATCCTGAAGCAGCCCTGTGTTCTGGCCCTAATAGCCTCATGACTCAGCTGTAGCCATTCAATATTACTATAAATGTAAATAATATGAATAATATTACTATAAATGTAAATAAAATGAATAATATTATCCAATCAAAAGACATATAGAGTGGCTTAATAATAATAACAAAACAAACAAAACTAAATTCTGGCTACAAGAGATGCACTTCAGCTTCAAGGACTCACAGAAGCTGAAAGTAAAATGATGGAAAAGATATCCCATGCAAATGGTAAGCAAAAGAGATGAGGAATAGCTATAATTGTATCAGATAAATAAACTTGTCAAAACTGTGATAAGAGACAAATAAGGTTATAATTATATAATGATAAAAATGTCAATTCATCAAGAGGATGTAAAAATTGTAATTAAATATGAAGCCAACATTAGAGACCTTAAATTGTATACAAAGCAAATGTTAACAGAACTGAAGGGAGAAATAGACAGCAAAACAATAATAGTATTCAATACCCTACTTTCTCTCTTTTCTTTTCTTTGTTCTTTTTGAGACAGGGTCTCACCCTGTCACCCAGGCTGTAATGCAGTGGCACGAACACAGCTCACTGCAACTTTGACCATCTGGGCTCAAGTGATCCTCCTACCTCAGCTTCTGAGGTGGAAGCTCGTTGTGCACCACCACACGTGGCTAATTTTTTCATTTTTTTGTAGAGATGGGGTCTTGCTATGTTGCCCAGTCTGATCTTGAACTCCTGGACTCAAGCAATCCGCCCACCTCAGCCTCCCAAAGTGCTGGGATTACATGCAGGAGCTCACTTTCAACAATATATAGATCATCTAGACAGAAAGTTAATAGGGAAAGTTAGACTTGAACTAACTTTAGACCAAATGGATTTGACAAACATACACACTACATTTCATCCAACAGCAGCAGGATACACATTTTTTCTCAAGCAGACACGAAACATTCTCCAGGATAGATTACATGTTAGGCCACAGAACAAGCCTTAACAAATTAAAAAATTAACATCATATCAAGTATATTTTCTGACTATAATAGCATTTAACTAGAAATCAATAATGAATAAAACTGGAAAAAGAATAAGCCTTAACAAATTAAAAAATTAACATCATATCAAGTGTATTTTCTGACTATAATAGCATTTAACTAGGAATCAATAATGAATAAAATTGGAAAACATATAAACTTATGGAAATTAAGGAACGTCCTTCTGTACAACTGATGAGACAAAGAAAAAATGAGTAGGGAAATAAACATACTGAGACACAAAAAATGGAAACACAACATACAAAACTTATGGAATAGCAAAAGCATGTTTAAGAGGGAGGTTTATACTTATAAATGAGTACATTAAAAAATATCTCAAACAACCTAACTTTAGTTTTAAGAAACTAGAACAAAGAACACACTGAGCCCAAAGTTAGCAGAAGGTAGGGAATAACAATGATTAAAGCAGGAATAAATGAAATAGACACTGAAATCTTTAGTTAGACCAAGGAAGGAGAGAAGGTTAAAGTAAAATAAAATAAAAAATGAAAGAGGAGGCATTTTTGTGAGATTACTCTGAACAATTATATGCTGACAAACTGCATAAACTGGATCAAATGGATAAATTCCTAGAAATATACAGCCTACAAACACTGAATCATGAAGAAATAGAAAATCTACATGGAATAATAACAGAAAATCAAATCAGTAACAAAAATCTCCCAACAAAGCAAAGTCCAGGACCAGATGCCTTCACTGGTGAATTCTACCAAACATTTTAAAAAGAAGTAATATTAATCCTTCTTAACAAAATAAATTACAGGCCATGATGTCTGATGAACACAGATGAAAAAATCCTCAACAAAATGCTAGCAAACCAAATCCAACAGCACATTAAAAGGATCATACAACATGATCAAGCAGGATTTATCCTTGGTATTTAAGGATGGTTTCACATACACAAGTCAATAAATATAAATCACTAAATTAATAGAATGAAGGATAAAAATTATATAATAATCTCAATTGATCCAGAAAAACAATTTGACAAAATTCTACATCTTTTTATAATAAAAGCTCTCCACAAATTAGGTATAGAAGGAAGGTACCTCAACATAATGAAGGTTCTGTCTGAAAAACCTACAACTAACATAATGCTTTCAATGGTTCCACTAAGAACTGGAACAAGACAAGAATGCTCACTCTTGCCACTTCTATTCAATATAGTATTGAAGGTCTTAGCCAGAGCAATCAGGTAAGAAAAAAAAATAAAGGTATTCAAATAAAAAAGAAAGAAGTAAAATTATCTTTGTTTGCAGATTACATGATCTTATATATAGAAAAGCCTAAAGACTTCACCAAAATACTGTTAAAACTAATAAACATTTCAGTAAAGTTGGAGGATATAAAATCAACCTACAAAAATCAGTTGCATTTCCACACTCTAGCAAAAACCTATCCAAAAAGGAAATTATGAATACCATCCCATTCACGATAGCAACAAAAATAATAAAATACTTGGGAATAAATTTAACCAAGGAGGTGAAAGACCTGGGCACCGAAAACTATAAAATACTGTTAACAAGTTGAAGAAGACACAAATAAAAAGATATCTTGTGTTCTTCGATTAGAAGAAGTAATATTGTCACAATGTCTATACCACCAGAAGTGTTTTACAGATTTAATGCAATGTCTATTAAAATCCCAATTGCATTTTATTCACAGAAATAGAAAAGAAATCCAGAAATTAATTTGTAACCACAAAAAACTTTTAACAACTACAGCAATCTGGAGCAAGAAGTACAAAGCTGGAGGCATTGTACTTTCTGATTTCAAAATGTATTACAAAGCTATAGTCACCAAACACCATGGTATGGCAATAAAAAGACAGACTCATTGTCAAGCTGAACAGAACAGACAGCCCAGAAATAAGCCCACATATCTGAGATCAACTAATTTCCCACAAACTTGCCAAAAATACCAATAAGGAAAGGAAAATATCTCCAATAAATGATGTTGGGAAAATTGAATATACACATACAAAAGAATGAAGCTGGACCTTATCTTACACCATACACAAAAATTAATTCAAAATTGAATAAAGACCTAAACATAAAACTGAAAATGTAAAACTCTTAGAAGAAAACATGAGGGTGAAAGTTCCTTGACATTGATTTTGGCAATGACTTTTTGGGATATGACATCAAAAGCACAGGCAGTAAAAGCAAAATAAAAAAGTGGGACTATATGAAACAAAATAGTTTCTGAATAGCAAAAGAAACTCAATCTAATGAAAAGGCAATCTATGGAATAAAAAATTTGCAAACTATATCTCTAATAAAAATTGGTATTCAAAATATATAAGAAACATACAAGTTCATAGCAAAAAACAAGTAACTTGATTGAAAAATGGGCAAAGGACTTAGACATTTTTACAAAGACGATATAAAAATGGCTTTTGGGTAATGAATGGGTTCTCAACATCACTAATTATCAAGGAAATACAAATTTATACTACAATGAGCTATCAGTTTACATCTGTTAGGATAGTTATTAAAAATATAAGAAGTAAGTGTTGGTGGATATGTGGAGAAAAGGGAACACGTATACACTGTTGGTGGAAGTGTATATTGGACAGCCATTATGGAAATCAGTATGGAGAATTTAATAGTAGAGCATACATGTAATTTTGCAATCTCACTTCTTGGTATATTTCCGAAGGAAATAATATCATCTGAAAAGGTTCCGTGCATTTGTAGATTCACTGCAGAATTATTCACAATAATCAAGATATAGAAACAATATAGGAGTCTGCCTACTGATGAATGGATAAAGAATATATATATGTGTATGTGTGTATGTATGTATGTATATATTTATATAGAGATATATGTATGTGTGTATGCATCGATATATGTACACACTATGTGCATATATATATATACACATATACATACACACAAAGTAGAAAATTAGCCTTAAAAAAGATGTAAATCCTGTCATTTATGACAACATGGACGACTCTGGAGGACATTATACTAAGGGTAATAAGTTTGACACAGAAAGACGATACATGATTTTACATATATGTGGAAGCTAATAAAGTCAAACTAATAGAAGTAGGGAATAGAAAGGTGGCTGCCAGTAGCTTGGGGGGATGGGGAGTGGAAAGACATTAGTCAAAAGGTATAAACATTTATTATAAAATAAGTAAGTGCTGGGGACATAATGTACAACATGGTGGCTATAGTTAATACTAACGTATTGTATACTTGAAATTTGCAAAGGGAGTAGATTTTACATGTTCTGTCCACAAAGACACAAGGTAACTATGTGAGGTGGTGGATATGTTAATTAGTTTGAGAATTTCAAAAATTTCACAATATACATGTATATCACAGTATGTTTTACATCTGAAAGACACACGATTTGTATATGTTAATCATATCTGAATAGGCCTAAAAATACTGGTATTATTTAAATTTATTAATTAAATCTAGGAAACTATTTTCTAAAGGATGAGCTATTTTTTCTTTATGTAAATATGGGAAATAATAATGGGGGAGGTAGATTGATTTTGCTCCCTGCTCCCAGTGGTGCAAAGGGATAGAGAATCAATTAATTAAAGCCTACACAAAGGGGTGCCTAATATATTCCCAACCTCACTTTTCCTCTCAGTAGTCATATACATAAAACTTGGAAATGAGCACACGAAAGTTGGTTTAGCTGGCAGCTCTTGATTAATTTGGTGGATTTGGTGAATAGGTGGGCTTTAACATCAGTGGCTAATTTGGATATGTTTGAGAAACACCTTAAGAAGTATGTGCATTCAGTTACCTTCTGTTAGTTACATCAGATATTTAATGTGCTTTTCTCCAACAATAATAGTCTTTAATACATAAATAATTCAGTCATTAGATTCATGTAAGTATAACATATTAACAAAAATAACTAAATAAATCTTAAATTGCATTTAATGTTATCTTTTGAAGTCTTCAGGGAAATATGTTCAAAATAAGGCCAATCATTTTGATCTCAGCATTCAACTATAAAATATCCTATTTGATAACCTAAAAATCAGTTCAGTATTGGCTGCTTTAGTGGTTGTTACAAGCTTCCATCTGGTGAAACAGCAGCCCCAAATGGACAGATGTTTTAAATTTCTCATCAGGGAATAATGATCTTAATATACACGTCACAGCTACTTGGCATGGAGCAAGTGTATCTTTGGCTAGATTCTTTCATGTCCATCTGCTAGACTGGCCAGTTGCCTGCTCACAAGTTGGTCAAGTCTTTGCCATGAGACATAGGTTTCAACTTTGAGAGCATTTACATGGAAACCTTGAATTTGAGTAAGAGTAAACATTATCCCAATACTGGGCCATTTTCTATTTAGTGGTATCAGATATTTTCATCCTCTATTTTAACTTAGATTCCATGGGTATATATTTATGTACTTTTCTTCCCATTTGAAAACATGATCAAGCCTATTTTTGAACTTAGTGTCTCTAACCACAGTGTCAATAAACAATTTAAGAATGAATAACCTATCCATTTGGAGGTTATTGTTTTCATTAGGAAGTCATTTACAGAAGCTATGCCTATGAAATTGCCAATCTACCAACTAGCCACGCATAAAGTAATAACTTCCTGTTTCAAATGTCATTAATTTAACAATACCCAGATGCTTTTACATGTTAAACTAACAGGAAGCAATACCTTTGTGTAGTCAAAAAAGTAATTGTTGTAAAGTTCATAAATTTGGCTTACAGCTTATGAGTTTTGGAAATACCATAAAATTTTCATTGCGAATCTAATTATTTAAGACAGAATTTGAAGAAGCTTGATTATCTAATTTTCATTCCAAAGTGAATTACAACATACAAATGAGAAACTCAGAATAAAGGTAAGGTAGAAGAAAGGGTATTAGTTCTTCTGTTTTTACCATTGAGACTGGCGAAGATGTCAAAAGAAGCTGGATGCAGAGCTATCCAATATCATTCCTATTGTCTGATAGTCCAAACAGCTCTATTATGCTCTTGATCATCCAAAGGATATATTTGATAGTTTCCTTTCTTCTCAAGTTTGTATGGGGATAACTAAAGTCTTGAAAATATGTACGAGGCACAAATGGGAAGAAAAATAACATCTAAAACTCAAGAATGAATGCGTTATTCTTAAAATGGAAGTACATATTGTATTTGTGGTATTTTAAAACTAAACTCTTCATATTGTAACTAATATAATACAATATTAGTTAATCAGAATTCTTAAGGAATAAAACATTATTTGCAATTTTGTTTTCTGGTGAGTTGAGGGGCTAACAGAAACTCTTCATGTTTTAAATCCAAAAGGTTATTAGTCTATTTTTTGCCTTAATAAGAGTAAAGTGAAGATGATGTAAGCATTCTCTAATTTGGGAGGAGATTATAGAACAGCCTGGTTCTTAATTTAAATTACCATTATAACATAGGTGGAGTAGATAAATGATTCATTTTAATTTGAGCTAAATCTTACATGGTCACATTTTTTTGCTAGATTTTAAGTTTATTTTATACCTATTTTTCTTTTAAATATTTTGCAAACATGACTTGATATTCTAATTCTGATTAACTGAGTTATCACTGAACTTTTCATAGAAATGTAATTGAGACTGTTAAATTTAAATAAAGAACTTTCCTTTTACCTTTCAAAATATTTTTATATGCCAATGTAATTCCATTCTACTTGATCTTAAAAAGTGTAAATACTCAAAATAGAAAATTTTCAAACAGGCTTTAGAGGGCCATGTAAGAGTCAATCTAGTCTAAAAATAATTTTAATACAGTAATAATTAGGATGGAAGTGTAAAAGAATCTATTTTGTTTAAACTGTTTAACAAAAATATATTCTCCAGAATTTTAAGGCAACATTATTTGTCATTTTTTATAATAATGGCATATTATATATTTAGGAAGATATTTGGCATTCCTTGTGTCATTTGCTGAGAAAAATGTGAATTGATAAAAGAGAATGCTATATATATTTAAAAAATATTTTCCTGTCAGTAACTTAGACACTTCTCTATATAGGGAACTAATTAAATACTGAAATAAAAAAAGCACATGCTCTAATACATGTAGAATGAATATTTTAGTTCTGGATGAAAAATAAGATTCTCTGAAAAATACGACAGAATTTTGAGGAGAAAAAAAGTACAGATCTTAAAGGTGAAAAATTATATAAATTTATTAAACAAATTGCATATAGAGAAAAAATGGGCTTGAGTTGTCTTATATGCCAGCTTTCTATCTATAAGTAGCAACACATTCACCTAAGAATAATAAATTTTTTTTAAATAATACACTCCCAAAATCCATTGTGCCAATAATTTCAGGTCCCATTATGAGTAATTTATTCTACGAATTATGAATTATCCCTCTGATAATTGTTGGGTCCTTCATAGAGATGTAAAAAATTTGTTTTCATTGTTCTTCCTAAAAAGACTTTAGTATTTAAAGCCCTGCATTATTACATGACCCTTTAACATTTTCTTCATTCAGCTAAAGATTCTAGTTTTATTCTCTGTTGTTTTTATGAATGTTATTTTCTTTCTTTCAGTTTATTTTCTATTCTGTAATTTTCACAATATCTCTTTGGCTACAAGGTTGAGAACTAGATGCAGGTTTCCACTGATGATCAAAAGTCATTTTGTTATCACTTTGACTCCAGATATTACACTGTTGTGTGTGTAGGCAATTAGCTTGAAATTTAATTAGCTAACTTTTTCTCAGGGACTGGTTGAGAATGGCAAAGGAAACGGTTGCAGTGTAAATTTCAACTGTTAATAGGGACAAATAACAGACAAAAATGGATGGTGCTTCCTAAAGTTTGAATTCATTTTAAAAACTATTGTTATCAAAGACATTCTTTGAATAAAATGAAAAGTAAATACAAAGCTTTTCCAGAGACCATCAGTGCTTTATTTTAGGGGGATGGTGATGTGGTGGTGATGGTGGATAAATTTAGTTTATTTATTTTATAAGTAGCTAATGATTATAAGGAATTAACTTTCTTTGTTAAAGACATATGCCAGCAATGACATGTTCGTGATGAAATGAAAATTTCTTTTGTTTGAATCTTTAATTTAGTTTAGTTTAGTTTAAGGTTGAGAGATGAATAATCATGCTTTATAGTCCTAGGACATTCATGAATAATTAGAAAGATGAAAAATTAAATGTCTATGTACACAACACTAATATCTAGCTTACAAATTGTATTTTATGTATTTTACTCAAGTAACTACACACATTCATTTATAAGATGGTGTTTACATGGTAGTATGAGTTTTGACTCTCATTTCTTTTACTCCAGTGACACTGCTGAACAAGATTGACATATGGCAGGTCTGCAAAAGTCTACTCCCCTAAACAAAACCATGCATTTTACGTGTTAGCCGTGCATTTTATATGTCAACAAAGCTGTTGTATGTGTCTCAGATCTATTGTTTTCTACCATGCGGAGCAGTTGATTGATCATCATTAATACAAATGACAAGAGGATCAAGTAAAAGTTATAACCTTATCTCATGGTCACTGTCAAAGTAGCTTGTGCCTAACATTTCTGTTTGTTGATACCAAATGTAAAGGCATTATTATGAGATTACATGTGGAGTAGTAGCATTGATAGCTGTTAGTGCTGATGGCTGTGGAACAGTATTTGTTCTAGGTTAGCAATATAGGAATGCCTTGTCAATGGAAGCTGAGTCATAGTGATCTTTAAAATAAGTGTAGCTTCCTGCATTATAAGGCATAAAATAGTTCAACAAATTTTAGCTATTCTCTCACAATTCTGCCTCATAAAAGCAGCATTGTTGTCTATTCAATTGTACAAAGAAAGTAGTACACTATAAATATTGGATAAATAAATAAATCTTATATATTAAATCCTTCAAAATATCATTTAAACAATGTTTCTACTTAATATACTATTTGTGGAATATACATTTGGTTATGTATGCAAGAATATGCCAAATAGCACTTCTATTTCTCTTTTTGCTGTGTCCCGAAGAAAACAGACAGACAAACTATCCCTATATTCCAATTAAGATGTTAGATCACATAAGCAAGAGTAGTAGAAGAGGTCTTCCGAAACTATAACCTTTAACTGAGAATGTATCTTCAGCATACAAGAGACTGAGAGAAGAGTTGGAAAGTTGAGATTTTTTTAGAGGGATTTGTGCTGTAGATCTCCCATGTCCTAATGCATCCGTGGTACAGTGGAGCAGTGAGAGATGCTTTTGGCTCAATTCAAATCAAGAAAGTAGAACATTAGTGATGTTCAAGTGATTACTTGAACCGCTGATGTATCCTCTGGAATCTGGGAGACAACAGATGGACTAGCCAATGATACATGCTGGACAAAATGTGAGTAGCTGACTAAAGCGGTCTGTGGTAGACAAATAGAGGGGTGTGTTTGGAAAGTTATTGCATTCTCATGGTTACGAGGTCAAATATATTTGCTTGCGATGATGAAATATGGGCCAAGCAAGCAATAAGTCCGGTTTCAGGTCATTATAATTAGTCCATAAAAGGGTGAAAAAAGAAGGGGAATGAGAACAAGAAGGAAAGAGACTGGAATTAATTCTGGATGCCCAGAAGCTGTGTAAGGACTGTGTTGAAAAGATACATTTTGCCCTGTATCAAGAAAGGTAGGATGAGAGATCCTTAGTTATACGCTCACTGAAAAACCCGTAAGACCCCATGAGAGCAAAAGTCAGCTTTAAACATCTACCATGGACAGAGGAAATTAATACCAAATTGCTTTATATTACAGATGCTTCCCGCCCTAATATTTATTTTCCTCCTCCCCATACACAGCTCCTACTCTAGAGGGGGCAAGTATTAAGGCTTGCTAGCAAGAAGATATAATGTCCACAAGGGCAAAGTCTAGAAAACAAATATTCCAGTTTCAGGGACTCTTCTAAGTGCTGCACTCTCTCTCTTTCTAACTCACTTAACCCAGACAATAATCCAATATGAGTAACTATTTTCCCAAGATCACAGAGTTAGTAAATTTCAGAACTGGGATTCCTTCCCAGGTGTTCCCAGGTGATCTGATTCATATCAGTACCTTGCTAAAGTATCTCTGTTTGCAACACACATCTCAGTACACCTCAATTACAACCATAAGGAAGTAAAAGTTGATCTGTGCTCACTTCCTTCTGCAAATTCTCTACCTGAAGCAGGTAAGAGCTGGAGTAGAGAAGTGTGAATCTTAAATGGGAATTCAGAAGTTTGACTATTACGTGGAATTTCAAGTCCTAACTATTTATGTGAGGTTTTTTTTTTTTATCAAAAGAAGTCACAGGGCAACTTTTTATTTACCAAGAGTTACCAGAAATGCCAATAGCACATGTCCACAATTTTACCCAATAGGCAGATAACCATTAACCCTAAAAATGGTTTTGCATGGGTATGTAGGTAGGGGTAGTCTGTTTTCACACTACTATACAGACCTACCTGAGACTAGGTAATTTATAAAGAAAAGAGGTATAATTGATTCACAGTCCCACATGGCTAAGAAGGCCTTAGGAAACTTACAATAATGTTGGAAAGCAAAGGGGAAGCAAGGCACATCTTACATGGTGGCAGGAGAGAGAGAGGCACCCCTCTCCCCCCCCACACACAGAGAGAAACCACCACATGCTTTTAAACCATTATATCTCATGAGAACTCACTACTATGATGAGAATGGCATGGGGGAATGACCCCCATGATCCAATCACCTCCCACCAGGTTCCTACACTGACACATGGGGATTACAACTGGAGATGAGATTTGGGTGGGGACACAGAGCCAAACCATATCCGTAGGCCAGGTAAGAATTAGCCTTGCTTTCTGATTGCACATGAGAAGTTCCACTTGTTCATTGTGTCCATTTCTCTAAGCATGTGTACATGTAAGTTGAATTATATATCCAAATTCGAATAGCTAACTATGAACCAGGAAACTGCTATTATATATGTTGACAATAAAATTAAGGGATTACTCTACAGGAAACAGATAAGACCAAGTGAGGTAGGAAGTCGGATTCCACTCCAGAGGTGGGGCTTGGACACTGGACCAGGTTGAGGACTAGCTGAAATAGAGAAGAGGCAAAAGCCCCTCTCTGTAAGACACACCCACCAGTGTGCCACGTCAGTTTACATTTGCCATTGCAACTCCCCAAGTTACTATTTTTTTCCATGACAATGATGTGATGATCTGAAAGTTACCACCCTTTTTAAATAAAATTTTGCATAATCTGTCCCTTACTTTGCATATAATTAAAGTGGGTACAAATATGACTGCAGAACTGTCTGTGAGCTGCTGCTACTCTGGGAACACTGCCTATGGGGTAGCCCTGCTTTGCAAGGAGCAATACCTCTGTTTGTTACTGTATATAGCTGCTTTAGTAAAAGTTGCTGTCTAACATCACCAGCTCACACTGGAATTCTTTCCTGGATGAAGCCAATAACCCTTCTGGCTAATCCCCAATTTTAGGCCACATCTGCCTTGCACCATTTGGCTACCATGAAAGATGAAGAAAGCCAGAGAGGTGGCAATTGTAAAGAAACAGAGATGTGGCAGTAGGTGGGACAGACAGACAGCGAGAAGTGGCTAGACAGTGGTCAATGGGATGGTGAGATAGTAAGAGGCAGCAATTGACCAGAGAAAGCAAGAAGGTGATCAAAATCTGCAGTTATGACACTGAGACTGCAACCGCAACAATAAGGAGTTACTAACACTGCAGAGCTGTAACACTAGTCAAAGTCTCTTTTAAGAGCCATCATCATTTCGGTGGGCAGTGGAGTCATAGCACTGCCACTTCATGTGGGAGCTGCTGCTTCTACCAGCAGGCAGGCAGGTAGCTGGTCTCCACACTGTCTCCCAACTCCCACTGTGCCTGTCCATCCCTCCCAAGCTGAGAAAACCTGGAGAGATGTTCAACTGGGTCCCATGTGGAAGATGGTCAGCCTCATTTGGCTCCTGTGGATGGGTGAGTGTCCCCTCTGCTTTTCACTCTCCCACAGTATCTGGTACGTTGTGGGATAAAACCCTTTGTCTAAGTGGTCAATGTCCCCTATTGTTTGAGTGCCCCAAGGACATCCTTGTTTGTTTAAGATAGGACAATTTGTTGTGAGAAGTCCCCCATTGTGTTGACTCTGGAACAACAAAGTCACATGGTTCTGTGGTCCCAACCAGGCCTTTTGGGTTCACTGTGGTCCACACCTGTGTGCTCCAGAGTTTTCAGCATTTGGTTGGCTCCCGGACACTTTGGAGTTTCTGGCATGTGATGTGGGGACCCTTGTTGGTTGATACTAGGGTATTCCAGAGTTTTGGCATTTGGTATTGTTGGCTGCCTTCCCCTGTCCCCCTGATGCTTCGGGGCTTTTGGCAATGCCATTCCTTCTAGGATTGTGGGTTGAAGGCCTGCCCTTGGGGTATCTTGGTCTTTTCTTTTCTTGTTTTCTGCCCTAAAGTTATCATTTTCTGTAACAGCATTATCTTTTCTTGTCACCTTCTACATTTTGCTTAATAAAATTACTTCTTTTGTCATACTTAGTTCACTGGCAAAAGCTTATAATACACTTTAGTAACATCCCATTACCTATACTTATACATTCTCTGCAAGAAGTGAGAATCTTAAAGGGAAAAATAGCAAGGGTGTCTAGTTGCTTTCCTTCTCACTAGACCTAGAAACACTTCTGTGTCCAGTAGAAATCCTTTTTAGACACGGGGACAATGATGAGCATCCCAGAGGACTCATCACTAGGGTGTCTTTTAGGCTATTGAAGCATATTCAAATTTGGCTTAAAGAAAATGAAACTCATTTTCTGTTCCAACACTATTTAGGTTCAATACAAATGAGAAAACCAGTAGATTTGGCCTAAACATGTTTCTATACATTATAATGATATTTTGCAATTGGACTTATTCTGTAAAAATGAAAGAAAATGGGAAGAGGTCCCTTATGTACAGGCTGTTATGGTCCTTTACTGGTCCACATTACGTCCAGGCACAAGGAAGCTGCACCTAAGGGATTTCCTCCTAGCTGCTTCCCCTAGAAAGCCTATGGTCTCCCCACAGTCTTCTCAATCCTCCAGTTCTGAGGGGGTTCCTGCCAGTTCTCTAATGAAGGATTCCACCCCAAGGTCATCAGGCAGTCCCCCGCCCCCCTTTACCAACTAGCCCCAGACTATAACCCCTGCTGTGCAAGAAAGTAAACTCAACCAGTACCACCAGAAGTGAGGCCCCCATATAAGCCCTTAAAGTCAAACCTGTGACCTGTGTCCATTGCAGCAGGTAGCTGATAAAAATGAGGAAACACATAGAGCACATGTGCCATTTTCTATGTCTAATTTGGCTTTATACAAGAAGAAATTTAGCCATTTTTCAGAGAATACAGAAAAGTTTATAGAGGAGTTTGTTAAGTTGACCATGTTCTTTAACTTGTCATGACTTACAAATATTCTCATCTTCTTGCTGTGCTGTGGGAAAAACATGGAGGAAAAATTATGTGGCCAAGCCAGTCAGCTATGACAAGGTTAGAGAAATAACTCAAGGAAAAGATGAAAATTACACTCTGTTTCAGGGTCATTTAGTTGAAGCGCTCAGGAAATATACTAATGCAGACCGAGACTCCCCACAAGGGCAAGTTCTCCTGGGTATATGTTTTATTACTCTATGTGCCCCTGACATTAGGAGGAAGCTACAAAAATCAACAATGGGATCTCAAACTCCTATGAGCCAACTCTTAAATGTGGCCTTTAAAGTTCAAAATAACAAGGACAGAGCAAAAGAGGTGAAAATAAATAGCAAAAAAAAAAAAAAAAAACTAAAAAGCAACTATTAGCAAATACTTTTAGCACCCTCCCCACTCAGGGTTACCCATCTTGAGAAAGTCGTGAGATCAGCATCTGAGATGCCCAGACAAGAGCCCCTGTCTCTCTAGCCCCTGGGCCAGAATCAATGTGCCTACTCTAAGTAAAACACTACAACCATTTTACTCGAAGTAAAATATTATAAGGCCATTGACAATGATAATGTCTTAACTCTTCCCAGTGAAAGAGACAGAAAAGCTCCGCATCAATTTAAGGACTAACCTTCTTCAACTAGCTCTAAAGAGCTGCCTTTCTCAAGGAACTTTACAGGGGGTCTTGGACTCTTGACCCTATGTATACCTTCGTGCAGTAGCAGACGAGCAGCTATCTGAACAGTTTTCTTCAGTGTCTCCACTGCTGGGTGAGCTGTCTGGCAGCTTGGGAACTCTGGGGTCTCCCCTTGAGCACTGCATTTACCCCCTCCCTTCTTTATGTGATGCTAGTCCAACAAACCCCTGTTTGTTAGGAAGAACTTTTCACCACTAAACGGATTATACATAACCACACCCCACCCCCTACCAGTATTACCAGGACCTAGGAAGTTGGGTATCTAAATCTCCACTGCACTAATGATTCTATCTTTTGCACCTACTACTGTGTTAATGACACAAAAGCAGAAGTTTCTCTGGAATGCTTTTATCCAAGTCGAGTTGCCTACTTCCTAAGGCTGCAGCAAGGCAAATGGGATTCCACGTGCAAGTGAGGAGACCATATATGGTGCCTTCTTCTGCATTAGAACAACAGCCTAGTCTCAGAAGGTGAAAGTACTGCTCCCTTCTGAAAAAATCGATTGTTTGGCCCCTTCATTGGAACAGGAAAAGAATATCTCTATAGACCTAATTTGGGAGCAATGGATAGATATTGTGCCATATAGGGCCTCTATTTGTGCCCCAACTGAGCTCATTGTTTATGGCCATAAATAGGAAGAGGTCATACCCCATAACTACACTTGACTCCCTGGGGAGCCGCCGTAGGAGGAGCTTTCCCTTGTATATCAAAAACTTGCAACAGAGGGAAGGGCGCCGTGGCTCATGCCTGTAATTCCAGCACTTTGGGGGGTCAAGGTGGGCAGATCACTTGAGGTCAGGAGTTTGAGACCAGTCTGAACAATATGGCAAAACCCCGCCTCTACTAAAATTACAAAAATTAGCCAGGTGTGGTCATGCACTCCTGTAGTCCCCGCTACTTGGGAGGCAGAGAAATGAGAATCACTTGAACCTGGGAGGCAGAGGTTGCAGTGAGCCGAGATGGCACCACTGCACTCCAGCCTGGGTAACAGAGCAAGACTCCATCTCAAAAAAACAAACAAAACAAAAGAAACCACACAACTTGGAACAGAGGTAAATGTGCATTGGCCACCCTTGCCCCTCTGGGGTTCACAGTCTATAATCCTATAAGACCCAGGAACACTAGAAGTTAAGCAAGCAATATGTATTAGTACATTTTCACACTGCTGATAAAGATATGCCTGAAACCAGGCAATTTACAAAAGCAAGAGGTTTATTGGATTTACAGCTCCACATGGCTGGGGAGGCCTCACAATCATGGCAGAGGGCAAGGAGGAGCCAGTCACATCTTATGTGGACGGTAGCAGGCAAAGAGAGAGCTTGTGCAGAGAAACTCCCATTTTTAAAATCATCAGATCCCGTGAGACCCATTCACTGTCACTAGAACAGCATAGGAAAGACCCGCCCCCATGATTCAATCATCTCCCACTGGGTCCCTCCCACAACATGTGGGAATTATGGGAGCTACAAGATGAGATTTGGTTGGGGAAACCACCAAACCATATCAGAATAGGATTAATTCTGGCAGGAACTGGGGCAGCCACAGCACTAGTGGCACACTGAGGCATTTGCCTATCATGAGCCAACCCTAAGAAAACTTAACTCAAACCCTGGAATCTTGAGCCACCAACACAGGTCAAGCATTAAAGAGAATTCAAGATCTCTGGTTACTTTGGCAAATGTAGCTCTTGATAACAGATAGTGTTGGATTATTTACTATCTATACACATAGGATTCTGAGCAGTTATTGACAAAACTGCTGAACAACTCTGTACGGGTTGAGGTTAATATTCCAAAGATCTATAAGCAAGCTACCTTGTTACATAGCTGTGTCCAGGGAACTGACCCCAACTATATCTGGTCTACTATCAAAAGTGCCTTCCCAAATCTCACTTTTTTTTTTCTGTCCAGTATCTTTAATACCTGTCCTGTGTTATTACTAATCTTTGGCCTTTGCTTCTTTAATCTCTTAATAAAATTTGTGTCATCTAGATTACAGTAGTTCCAGGTAAAGACAATGCTGGCATGAGGCTTCCAACCTATCCTGTCTAGTGACCCAGAGAATACATATGTCCTGCCTCTGGGCCCCTTAGATCAGGTATCCAGAGACTTTTACTCCTCCAGTGCTAGGCAGAGCCTGTGCCTATAAAATCAGTAGGGAGTAGTTACAGAAAATGAACCTCCACCCTTCTACAGCCCACTTAAGATTGAAGAAAAATATCTAATTTCTAGGGGAAGAGTGAGGAAAAAGGTGGGATTTGACTCCAGTGGCAGGGCTCAGACTCTAGGCCAGATTCAGGATTAGCTAAAACAGGGAAGAGATGAAAGCATCTCTCCGTAAGACAAGCCCACTAGTGTGCCATGTCAGTTTACCACTGCCATGGAAGCTCTGCAAAGTTACCACTGCTTCCCATGAAAATGACCCAATGACCCAGAAATTACCACCCTTTTTCTAGAATTTTCTCATAATCTGCTCTTTAATTTGCTTCTAATTAAAAGTGGGTATAAATATGATTATAGAACTGCCTCTGAGCTGGTATTCTGGGCACACTGCCTATGGGGTAGCCTTGTTCCACAAGGAGCAGTGTCTTTGCTGCTGCTGTGCACTGCTGCTTCAACAAAAGTTGCTACCACCACCAACTAACCCTTGAATTCTTTCCTGGGTGAAGCCAAGAACCCTTCCTGGCTAAGCCACAATTTTGGGCTTGCCTGTCTTGCATCAAAAGTAGCTATAAAAATAAGAGAATAAATAATTATTTAATAGGATAGAAGAAAAATTCTGTCTCATTAGTATTTCAATAAATGTATTCATCATTTTATCTGTCAAAATAACTGATTAAATAAAGTTACTATTCACTACAATAGAGAATGTAGAGAGATGAAAAATCTCAGACATTACTGTTGGGGCTGTAAATTAACACAGTTCTTTTGGAAACAAAATTTAAACATACATCAAGAACCTAAAAAGAAGTTTGTATAGTTTGACATTATTCTAGCCTAAGGAAACAGTGCTTAATATTTTAAATGAGGTTGCTGAGTTCTCATTTCATTATTATGTATAATACTGAAAAATTGAAAGTAATAATTTGTAAACTGTCTACCAATAGGAAGTTCGTTATGTATAAGTGTAAACTTGCTGTGTAGACTACAATGCAGTCATTAAACAACTGTTTAGAGGTTGGACATGGTGGCTTGTGACTGTAATCCCAGTACTTTGGGAGGCTGAGAAGGGCAGATAGCTTGAGCCTGGGTATTCAAGACCAGCCTTAGCAAGATGGTGAAACCCTGTCTCTACAAAATAATAATAATAATAATAATAATAATAATAATAATAATAATAGTCATAACAAATTAGCCAGGTATCATGGTGTGTGCCTTTAGTCCTAGCTACTCAGGAGACCACAGTAGGAAGATCTCTTGAGCCTGGGAGGCAGAGGTTGCAGTGAACTGGGACTGGACCACTGCACTCCAGCCTGAGAAACTACACCCTATCTCAAAACAAAAACGAGCAAAAAAAAAAAAAAAATCAATGAAAAAACAATTATTTAATGCCCATGCCTATGTGGAAAATGCTGATGTTATAATATTATGTGAAAATAACATAAAATAAGGAATTAAGGTATGACATTTTATATACTATGTAATTATAAATAATTTAATTCCTTTTTATGTTTTTTTGTGGGGAGCATTAAAATTAGAGGTGCTTATACTTATTTTCTCCAAATTTTCTCTGCTAAATATATAATAAACGTAAAGCTATTTTTCCAACCTGGGGTTATGATATTGGCTTACAGTTTGCAGAAAATGGTATTAAAATATTATAAATTTTAGAAATAATAGATGAAAGAAGAACATGCTATAACAACATTGAAAAACATGGGAATAATGCATTGTTCCCTATATTACATAGTGTCATTTAATTGGGATGCATAAAAGAAAATATTTCTCAAGTCTCATTGTTATTAATAGTTCCACCCAGTACATAATAAATGTTAACCATCACATGCACGCACATCTCTGTCTTTATTTGAATTCTAGAAGACTCAGATACATATATGAGCTCTATGTGTTTCATTTTCAGCCTACCTGTAGAAAATACATATGAACTTATGATATGCATTGATCTTATCTTTCCTACCTAATTTTATTAAATATTCCCTCATTTTCTTCATTCTTCTCATTTATTAACTTAGTTGTAACAAATACAATTTATAAATGCATCAAATAAAATGGGGAACCAATCAATAAGATTTTCCCATAATGTAAAAGTCTCTATATGCAAATTGTTTTTGCTAATGTGAAGCAGGAGTTTATAGTACTGACAACAACAATCTTGGGGTCAGGAGTCCTGAATTCTTGTCCTTATTCTACCATCTATATTTTCTAGTGTCTTCAGAGCATTTTCTTCATTTATAAAATTAACCAGCCAGACAAAGGACTTCCAAGTTTGTACGTATACCAATAAATTCTCTGAAATTAAGTGGTACATGGATGGATGGAGAAAATTGCTATAGCATAGTTTCTTAAATTTATATTCCATAATATTCTAGAAAAAAAGGGGAAAATTATAATGAGACTATAATCAGGATATCAAGCTATTTTTTATCATGGTAAAATGCACATTTCATAAAATAGACCATTGTAACCATTTAAAAGTGTATAATTTAGTGTTATTAAGAATATTCACCACATTGTTCAAATAATAATTACTATCTAGTTCTAGAACATTTTATAAGCTCAAAAGTAAGCCATAACTCATTACACACCCACTCTCCATTTGTTCTTCCACCCTGCAATCTGTAGGCAAATACCAACCTGCTTTCTGTCTCTATAAATTTGCTAAAGTTTTTACATTTTATGTAAACACAATTGTAGATTACATGGATATTGGGTGAAATTCAGCCCTGATATTTCACGTAAGTTCTTTTCTGTTTTCCCTAAGTGTTGGCCGGTCTGAGAAATAAAGGGACAGAGTACGAAAGAGAGAAATTTTAAAGCTGGGTGTCCGTGGGAGACATCTCATGTTGGCAGGTTCTGTAATGCCCCCTGAGCTGTAAAACCAGTAAGTTTTTATTAGTGATTTTCAAAAGGGGAGGGAGTGTATGAATAGGGTGTGGGTCACAGAGATCACATGCTTCACAAGGTAATAAGATATCACAAGGTAAATGGAGGCAGGACAAGATCACAGGACTACAGGACCGGGGCAAAATTAAAATTGCTAATGAAGTTTTGGGCACACATTGTCATTGATAACATCTCATCAGGAGACAGGGTTTGAGAGCAGACAACTGGTCTGACCAAAATTTATTAGGCAGGAATTTCCTTGTCCTAATAAGCCTGGGAGTGCTATGACTGTGAAAGACAGCCATCCCCAAAGCGGCCATTTTAGAGGCCTCCCCTCAGGGATGCATTCTCTTTCTCAGGGATGTTCCTTGCTGAGAAAAAGAATTCAGCGATATTTCTCCCATTTGCTTTTGAAAGAAGAGAAATATGGCTCTGTTCTGCCTGGCTCACTGGCAGTCAGAGTTTAAGGTTACCTCCCTTGTTCCAACATTGCTGTTATCCTGTTCTTTTTTCAAGGTGCCCAGATTTCATGTTGTTCAAACACACATGCTCTACAATTTGCACAGTTAACACAATCATCACACAGTCCTGAGGTGACATACATCCTCCTCAGCTTATGAAGATGACAGGATTAAGAGATTAAAATAAAGACAGGCATAGGAAATCACAAGGGTATTGATTGGGGAAGTGATAAGTGTCCATGAAATCTTCACAATTTATTTTCAGAGATTGCAGTAAAGACAGGTGTAAGAAATTATAAAAGTATTAATTTGGGGAACTAATAAACGTCCATGAAATCTTCACAATTTATTTTCTTCTGCCATGGCTTCAGCTGGTCCCTCCCTTTGGGGTCCCTGACTTTCCACAACACATGGACTTCTTTGTTTGTTTGATAATTTTAATTATCATAATGTTTTCAAGGTTCTTTAGTACTTTGTTCTTTTTTATGGCTAAACAATATTACATTGTATAGATATACCACATTTTGTTTATCCATTCATTAATTAATGGACATTTTGGTAGTTTCCACCTTTCGCTATTATGAATAACACAGCTATAAATGTCTGTGTACAAGTTTTTGTTTGAACAATTGTTTTCAATTCTTTTAGAGATATACCTAAGATTGAAATTCTATGCAAAGAAATACATAATACCAGAAACTGAATATGTGGATGAGTATAAAATACTTTTTCTTAAATTTCAATCTTCTTGAAGTTAATCCTTTAAGTGAGAAAAAGCCCACAATGTAGCATATAATATACATAAAATAAAATATGTGACAATAGTAGCCCATAATATGAGTTGGGAAAATGGGAATCTACTATTATAAGGCTCTCATATTCATGAGGTGAATATAGTACTTAAAAGTAGGCAGTGATAAAAATGAATAGTATAAAACCTAAAATAACCACTAAAAACCACAAACAAAATTCAATGTAAAAGATTGTTAGTTTTGATAAAAAAGAAAGACCTAATAATATGCTGTTAATAAGAAATTCAACATAATATAAAGACTGAAATAAAATCAAAGTAAAATAGAAAAATTCCATTCTAACATTAATCAAAAGAAAATCAAAGTAACATTATTAATATCAAATACAGTAGATGTATGAGCAAAGAATATTGCCAAGATTAATAATCAAAGTTGTCAAATTCTTTAAGAGGACCAAATAATCCAAACTGATGTGTACTTAAAGCTGAAGCATCAAATAAATAAAACAAAAATTGACAAAACATCAAATAGAAACAGATAAGACAATAATTATTGTGACATAATTCACCGTATAAACAGACTAAACCAAACAAAACATACTGTCATCCCAACAGATGCAGAAAAAGCATTTAGAAAATTCATTCCTGATAATATAGCTTGGTAAATTCAGAATATAGTGGATTTTTCTCTGTCTGAGTAAGGGCATCTCCAAATAAATTTACAGCTAATCTCATATTTAATCATGAAATACTTAATGCTTTTACCTAAAACCAGGGGTAAGGGATGGATAATTGCTCTATTCACTTATATTCAACTCTGTACAAGAGGTTTTAGCCAATGTAATAAGGCCAGAAAAATAAATAAAATTTATTCAGTTTTGAAAGGAAGAACTAAATCTCCACTTGCAGAAGATGTGAACATTTTTATAGAAAATCCTACAGAATCTACAAAATAAAATTCTAGAATAAAAAACGTTAGCAAAGTTTCAAAATATAAGATTAAGCTAGAAAAATGAATTTAACTTGTATATACTAAGAACAAACATTCAACCATAGAAATAAAAATTATGACCTACAACAGAATCAGAAATATGAAATGCTGGGAGATATAATCAACAAAAAGTGTTCAAGATCTATAGAGAGAAAAATACAAAGTAAAGTTAAGAGAAGTTGAAGAAGACAAATAATTATGTAAAGATATATGTAATATATCTGAAGACAATATTATAAAGATGTCATTTATCCTTAGATTGATATATGAATTAAACTTAACAGCAATCAAAAATCATAGGAAGCTTATTTTTGTAGAAATTAACAAGTTGATTATAAAACTTATGTGAAAATGCAAAGAGCCTAGAAGAGCCACACATTTTTTGAAAAATAAGAATAAAGCTGGAAGCCTTGTATTACATGACTGAAAGGCTTATTACAAGGCTTCAATAATCAAGTCAGCATGGTATTGGCATAGCCATTGAATAATTTATCAATGGAACAATGCAGATTATTCATAAAATGACCCACATGCATGTGGTTGATAGATTTTTGACAAAGATGTATAGGTAATTCAATAGATACATGGAAGTCTTTTTCAACAAATGGGCATGTCAATGTTTCATATATAATTCTAAACTTATGTTTTTTTATTTACTTTAAGTTCTAGGGTACATGTGCACAACATGCAGTTTGTTACATATGTATACATGTGCTATGTTGGTTTGCGGCACCCATTAACTTGACATTTACATTAGGTATTTCTCCTAATGCTATCCCTCCCCCATACCCCCACCTCACTACAGGCCCCAGTGTGTGATGTTCCTCGCCCTGTGTCCAAGTGTTCTCATTGTCAAATTCCCACCTATGAATGAAAACATGCAGTGTTTGGTTTTCTGTACTTGTGACAGTTTGCTCAGAATGATGGTTTCCAGCTTCATCCATGTCACTACAAAGGACATGAACTCATCCTTTTTTACGGCTGCATAGTATTCCATGGTGTATATGTGCCACATTTTCTTAATCCAGTCTATCATGGATGGACATTTGGATTGGTTCCAAGTCTTTGCTATTGTGAATAGTGCCACAATAAACATACGTGTGCATGTGTCTTTATAGCAGCATGATTTATAATCCTTTGGGTATATACACAGTAATGGGATTGCTGGGTCAAATGGTATTTCTAGTTCTAAACTTACAGTAAAAATTATCTCAAAATGCATCATAGGACTAAATAGAAAGCTATAAAACATCTAGGAGACATCATATGAGAAAAATTATAACCCTAAGGTTGTCAAATATGTCCTAGGACTCATGTTCACTCTGCAGAAAATAATGTTAAAAGAATATGCCAATGAATCACAAACTAGCCAATTATCTGATAAAGGACTTGTATCCAGAGTATGAAAAGAAGTCTCAAATAATTGAGCATAGTATTTGAATAGTCCCTTCAACAAAGAGGATGTACATTGATGGCAGAAATGTAAAATGGTAAATGAACTTGGAAATAATTTTATCAGTTTCTGAAAAAGTTAAACATAATCCTACCATACAATTCAGTTATTTTCTCTCCTAGGTATTTACATGGGTAAAAGCATACATCCATACAAATACTTACATACATATAATGAAGCAGCTTTATTTGTAATAGCCAAAACTGGAAACCACCCAAACATTCACTAATAGTGAATTGGGTATAAAAATTGCAATGTGGAAATATAACAAAATACTATGTAGCAAAAAATGATAAACTATTGATGCCCATAACAACATATATGAATCTAAAATGATAACAATGAGTAAAGGGAGCCAGATGCCTTAAAATTACATTCTGAATGATTGCTTATATAATATTTAAAAAAGCAAAGTTAGCTATATTGATGAAAGACCATGCAGATCAATGGTTGTATAGGGAGAGGGTAGATACTAGCTGAACTGAGAATACAAGAGAATGACAAAGAGACATGAGTGAACTTTTAGAGATGAAGAATATGCTAATTATTGTCATTGTGGTGATAATTGTATGGATCTTTCTGTATTTCAAACTTATCAAATTGTACATATAAATGTGTGCTGCTTAATATACAATTATACTTCAATAAATAAGCTAACAAACAACTGAAGGGAAAGCTTAGTATTCATTATCAAATATTAAAAGTGATTCTAAAACTTCAGTAGTCTTAAACATTCTAGTACATGTATGAGGAGAAACTATAAAACAGAACAGTGCAGACAAAACCAAAATACTTTTAATGTACTATAATGATTATATTGTAAATCATACATGAAGGATTTTCTATGACTGACAATTGTCTACCTTTACAGGAAAACTTAGAACCCTATTTCATTCAAAAGCAATTTCAAATAGATTTAAAGATTAAATCCAAATAACTGAGTTGATAAAACATTTCAAAAAAATGAGAGTAATTTTAATCTCTCTAGATGAAAAAATTTATACAGAAAAAATGCTTATATAAATTAAATGGTAAGAAAACATTTATATAAGATACCAAAGGCAGAAATTGTGAAGAAAGTGATTAATAGCTGTAGATATATATATATATAAAAGAAATGTATAAGATCTGTTATGAGCAAAAAACATAATAAGGTTTATTAAAAGGCTAAAAGTAAATGAAGGAAAATTATTTGCAACTTTATGTCAAATATTTATTTAATATCCTCAGAATATGAAGATATCTAACACATTGACAAACAATTAAAAAGCCAAATCTCTCATTAGAAAGTGGGTAAAGAAAACAGATACAGACAATTTAGAAAAAAAAAAAAAGTAGAGATGACTAATAAACAGGTGAAAAGAATGTGTCTCCAAAAGTTGACAATCTCTACATCTCACCCGCTTGTAAGAGCAGAGGTTCCCCAACCTTTTTGGCACAGAGACCAGTTTTGTGGAAGACAATTTTTTCACTAACTGTGGGTTACAGGATGCTTTCAGGATAATTCAAGTACATTACATTTATTGTGCACTTTATTTCTATTTTTATTACGTTGTAATATATAATGAAATAATTATACAACTCATCATAATGCAGAATCAGTGGGAGCCCTGAGCTTGTTTTCCTGCAACTAGATGGTTTCATCTTGTGGTGATGGGACACGGTGACAGATCATCAGGCACCAGATTCTCAAAAGAAGCACACAGCCTAGATCCTTTGCAAGTGCAGTTCATAGTAGGGTTCACACTCCTATGAGAATCTAATGCCACTGCTCATCTGACAGCAGGAAGAGCTCAGGTCCTAATGCTAGCAATGGGGAGCAGCTGTAAACTCACCAGCAGCTCAACTGCTGCTATGTGGCTCAGTTCCTAACAGGCCACGGACTAGTACTAGGGGTTGGGGACCCCTGTTGTAGAATATTTGTCATAGATCATATGACTGTATCCTGATGGCCAGTGCAGTCATCTCTGAGCCAGAGGTGGGTAGGAGAGGCATCCAGAGTCCTAGACAATCCTAACAGTAGTGGAAACTTGGTTCCTAAGTAGCTTCTTTTCTGGGTTTGGAAAAGTTTCTATGCCAGTTGTCAAATTTAAGTGACTAATACTGTTTCTTGATGCAGATAGGCCCTTGCAATCTCGGGAAGTTTTCTGACACCTACCCCATCAGCGATATCTATTTCAGTCCACATAAGCTCGGTTCCCTAAAATGGACTTTTTTCTTCCACCAACATTTTAGGAAACACAATATGGTATATTTATTTGTGATCAAAGTAAAACTGCGTATCTCTGTGGGTTTTTTCTCTCTGAAACATACTTTCTATAGACTGAAAATGTAGTTTCATCTTTATTTGAAAAAGAGTCATTGTGGACTGGTGTTCATTATTCCTTACTTTTCATTCCTCTAGAAAATTTTTTCTGTCTTTGCTCCTGAAAGCTGAAATTGCATAGATCCTCCTGTTGTTTGTAGATTAGCTGTAATTTATTCAGTGCCCAAAGGGTAGCATAAGAGGATTAGCTAGAGTAGATCAGGAATAGGAATGTTCCTTCAGGCTTCGCTATGTTACAGCCCTGCAGATGAAACCAAAATTAGGTCAAAGTGTCACCTCTCTAAGATTAACAGCATAACGAGTTTCCAACTTATTCGTCCTCACTATCTTATTTCATATGATTTCCTGAATCTCCAATCACTCTAAAATATAACTGCCAGCTTAATTGAAAGCTGACTATTTTCTACTAACACTGTTTTCTTTTTAAGTGTTTTATCTAAACATATTTTTTGGAAGTGACTGTTCTAGTAAAATATTGACCAGAGTTGTGCATTGCATTTATTATTAAAGTATCTATTGTTACATAACTTTCTCCTTATCTCTGCTCCCCAAATTATCAAACTTTTCTAGTAAATTTTCACTTTTAAAACTGCAGGAGTATATTAAAAACTCTGAAGTTGTACAGAATTGTATCAAGAAAAACTCTGAGTTTAACCAGTGATTTAGACATATATAAGTATTATTTTTCTGGAACCCATATATTAGGTTTGTTACAAAACCAGCAGCTAAGAGTAGCTCATATGAATGCAAAGCATTCCAAAATAAAAAGTAAGAAGCTTTATTTATAAATGATCTATATAGTTACCATTAAAAAGTAGGTCCAGAATCTAGGAATTACTTTAAACTGATAGGTTAAAAACACCATAAAAAGTTATGAACATATTAATCATGCTCATAGCCATGATCTTGTATTTCATATTAAAAAAATGCCATGTTTGCAAAGTGGTAGGATTCCCTATAGCCACATTACATTGTACACTGCTTGTACTAGTACATAGCAAAGTTGTTACATCTGAGTGAGTGAACCTAGGCGCTCAGCTGTACCAGGGACAAGGCCTTTGTCTTTGGTTTCTGGGAAATTGAGCTTGGTAAATAATACCCTTATTTTATTAACTCCTGTATAGCTCTTATGTGTTGTTTTGACATTATTTCTTCCAAAATTTTTTATTGTAAGCCTAACAAAAATAATGTCAATATATTACCCTTTATAAGTACCAATATTCAAAAACCAAGCTTAGAAAAAGTGGCTGTTTCCGGCTGGGTGTGGTGGCTCATGCCTGCAACCCCAGCACTTTGGGAAGCAGAGTCCAGTGGAACACAAGATCAGGAGTTTGAGACCAGCCCGGCCAACATGGTGAAACCAGGTCTCTGCTAAAAATACAAAAATTAGCCGGGCATGGTGGCATGTGCCTGTAATCCCAGCTACTCAGGAGGTTGAGGCAGTAGAATCGCTTGAACCCGGGAGGCGGAGTTTGCAGTGAGCCAAGATTGCACCACTGCACTCCAGCCTGGGCGAAGAGCAAGACTCTGTCTCAGGGAAAAAAAAAAAAAAAAAGGTCGTTTCCAATGTCCCCACACACTATGCTTCTCATTAACTCAGAACAAGCATTTTATAAAAATGCAGTGAATGATCAAATGAATGATCAGGTTGATTTCCACAAAATATATTATAAAAATAATATATTTCACAGATTCTAAGATGTATTTTTCACAATTTAACTTACCTAATATCGAAATTCCTTAATCGTTATTTTAGACAGCCATTATGACATAATTATCTCTGCCTGTTCTTATGCAAATTTGGTCAGAGCTATTCATTTGATCATCAGTTTAACTAAGTTCATACAATTACAAATGTACTAATTGAAGGTAGATAAAATTTCAAGGTCCCTTTGAGTAAATGAAATTTCAAAGTCAATAAAAGAAGGCGATGTCTAAATCATGCATAACATAAATCTGTCATTAACATGTCACATATCAATTTATCAAAATTTTGCAGATTTTGAATGAAAGCTACTTAACATCCAAAGACATATATTCAATAGAAGAATAAGAAACAATCCACAGATTGTTAAGTAAGACCGTATCAGATCCATATCTATAGGATGAATGTTAGCATTTTGGAAGAAAAGCCACAAAATTGGAGTGGAATACTCTTAAATACTGCATCATCAATTCTCTTCATATTACACAAGACATTATTGTGCGGAAAGCAAAGCATGACTTTATCTGGATTTAAAAGTAATTTAGGATTTTCATTTGCATCCATGAAAGACTAGGTATTGTAGTCCAATCCTCTTGGCAATGGTCACTAAAAATAGTTTGTGACTTGATGACATTTGGGTGCTCACAAGCTATAAAAATCCAAGAGAAAAGGAAACCCAGGATAGTGAATCTCTTGGGGCATATTTTCCCCTGGAGAAATCTGCCAGATAACTGATATGTGACTGAGGGTCTGGGAGGTTGAACAGAGCTATTTTCAGCCTCAATGGAGCTATGGGAGGTAAAGAAAAATATTGGAGTCCAATCCAGGGCACACCAAGAAGAGCTAGCTTAAGGACACCAACTTATTTTAGTGGATATTCTAAAGGTCAAAACAGCAATTGCTTGCTCTCACAAGGAGGGAAACCCTGTTTAAGAACACCTTAATCTGTATAATTAAATTCAGCTATCAATCTTTGCTATTGTTTGGTCTGCCTATTGGAGGCAAGTGTAATTCTTCTCTAAAGGAAGAATATATGCTACAAGGTCTTAGTTATTTCATAATTTTGTTTTCAAATCCAATGTCTATTGCTTAATGAAAACTCACTAGCTTAATTAGTGTAGGAAGTGGCAATAATTAGGTTGACAGCAAAGAAAAAATACATAATAGAAATAGACTCCCAGAGTACCCAGATAAAGTTGTTAGAAAAAGATTTTAAAATAACTCTGCTTAATATTTTTAATAAAAGATGAAGGTTGACAATATAATCAGAGAACTAGAAAGTATTAAAAAATAACAAATGGAAATATTAAAAGTGAAAGATACTATTATTGAAATAGAGAACTCAGTACATGGATTTGTTAAATTAGGCATAGCTAAAGGAAACATTAATAAACTTGAATGTAGGTTAGAATACAATTTTCAGAATAAAACATGGAGGCAATAAATGATAGAAAATAAATATGGAAGAATATTAAAAGATACAAGGAATGAAAATATCTAACATACATATAATTGGTTTCCCAGAAGAAAAGGAAAGAAAATAAAGGAGAAGCAAGATAATGGCTAAAATTTTTTCAAAACCAGTGAACAGCAAGTCATAGATTCAAAGGGCTCTAATAACCTTAAGTAGGATATTTTAAGAGAAAAGCACACCCAGGCAAAATACTTAAATCAGCCAGAGAAAAATAGGACAAATTATTTTCAAAGGAGTAAATATTAATGAAATAGTTAATCTTGCAGCTGAAACAATGGGACCCAAAAGACAATGGTTCCCAAAAGATAATCTTCAAGTCCTGAATGGAAATGAATGAAAACAAAAGTATCAGTCCAGGAAAAAATATCATTCAAAAATTTTGTTTCAAGGTAAAATAAATAAATATTCACACATAAAAATCTGAGAAAATTAATAACAAATAAACATACTAACAGAAGTGTTAAGAGGTATTACTTTTAGGGAGAAGAAAAATGATTTCATATGAAAAAACATTTGTAGATGCAGAAAACAATGAGGTGTGAGAGAAAGCATAAAAATGTGGGAAAATCTAAAGGTACATTGACTGTACAAAGATCATGTGTAGTGGCATATAAGATTATAGGAAATTAAAATATAATAACATACAAGTTAGGGGCACAAATGAGTTAAAGTGTCATAAAATGTTGTGTTTTTACACCAAGAAATATTAAGAAGGCCAAATAGAAAGTAAAGAAAAATACAAAGACATATATTTGCTTAATTCTAAATTAACTGAATGCTTCAAGTAAAAGATGAAGATTACTGCTATGGTTTGGTTTATTTCCACTAAAACTCAGGTTGAAAATTGATCCCCAGGGTGGCAGTGTTGGAAGGCTGGGCCTAATGGCAGGTGTTTGGATCATAGGGGGCAGATCCCTCATGAATAGATGAATGTCCTCCTATGGCTGTGAGTTCTTACCTTCATTGGAATGGATTAATTCCCAAGAGAGCAGTTTGTTAAAAGTCTGGCTTCTTCAGTTTCTTTCTCTTGCTTCATCTCTTACCACATAATCTCTGCATTCACTGGATCCCCTTCCACTTTCTGCCATGAGTACAAATAGCCTGAGGCCCTTACCAGATGCAGATTCTGAATCTTAAACATTTTAACCCCCAGGATTGTGAGCCAAATAAACTTCTTTTCTTTATATACTATTCATTCTCAGGTATTCTGTTATAGCAACACAAAATAGACTAAGAAAATTATGAAACATTATTTTAAAAACCAGAAATACCAACAAAAACATTGTGTGCTGCATAAGAAAGATATTTAAAACATAAGGATATAGGAAGATACATGAGGGTTGACAGTGAAAGCAATGAAAAAGCATATTATACTGGTACTAATGAAAAGAAAGTTGAAACCACTCAAATAATACAAAAAATGTCAATGACAAGGTAAAAACCATTACCAGCAATAAAGAGAGAAACTTCCTGAGGCTCAAAAATATGTAACAATTATAAATTTGCATGGAAATGCAAGGAATCACGCAAGTTATAATGGGGGTTCTGAGATTTCTCTCTCAGAAACTTATAATACAAAATTCAGTGACAATAAAATATTGGGGCTGAATAATTAACAAAGTTAATTTATTTAATATGTATGAAATAACTTGTCCAACAACTCCAGATTCCACATGATTTTAAATACAGTTGGAACATTTGTATAATGAATAATAGCCTGTGTCATGAAGTAAGTATCAAAATTACAATGAAAAAAAACCACATTTTTCCAAGTATACTTGGAATATTAATAAGGACAGGCCATACATGGGGCAATAATGTAAATTACAACATTTCAAAAATTGAAAGTTGAAAGCAAGTGCTCTCATCTAATAGAATTGTTAGAAATAGTAGTTAAATAATAATAAAATTATCCTCAAGTTCTTGGTAATATACATAGCATCATTCTAATTAGCATGCAAATACTGTTTCAAAGAAGAAACAAGAAATAGTAAATAGCAAATATTTTGAAAAGGATGATTATTAAAATACTACATATAAAACTTATTGGATGTAGGTTAAAAGTTCTTAGATAAAAATCCACAACATAGAGTAATATTTTAGGAAATAAGATAGCCTGAGAATCAGTACCTATTCATTCTAGAGGTTAGAAAATGAACAGCAAATTAAAAAGTAAAAATAAAGATAAAATATAGAAGTTAATGAAATGGACAAATTCCTGAAAGACCTGATAAACAAAATAATTGAGATAAGATATAAAAACCAATGTTAGTACTGGAAAGAGTAACATGACTTCTAATTTTATAGATATTTTTAAAAGTTAACTGGTTAAACAAAGTTAGTTTAACCTTTGAAGAACAGTCAATGTAATTCACCATATTGACAAAAACAAAGAAAGGAACCACGGTCATTTCAATAGATGTTGAAAAAGTATTTGATAACATTCACTAGCAGTTCATAAAGAAAAACCTTCACAATAAGAGTGAAAAGGGACTTAATTTGATAAAAAGTCTTTACAAAAATTCCATAATAAACTTGATAATCAGTAGTGAAGTAGTGAAAACTTTCTTCCTGAAATCAGGAAAAAAAGGAGGCTACCTACCCACACAAGTATTGAATACTGCCCTGAAGTTCATGATTATGCAAGAGTGAAATAAGAATCAATGTGTAACTAATTCTCAAAAAACATGAATAGTAACAAAAATTCAAATTCAAAAGAAAGTAAACATGTCATAGTTAAATAGCAGTATTTTTTTTCTTACCTGTGGTATATGAAATAGTTGAATAACCTTGTGGTATGTGATATTCTACATTTGATGAAGTTAGATATTCAGTGAAATACAGCAAGCCTCTGTGTACTTGTTATACATCGTTGTTTCTAGGGACATATTTTCTTAAAATTTGTAGTTTCCAAAGTTATTTTACATACACTAGCTCATTTAATGTACTATTATCATAGGCAGGCATTTCTTTAAATATTTTTCCATCCATGCAGTTATTTAAAACCTGCAACAACTCTAAAAGATGAGTATTATTGCTACCTGATTGATAGATAAAGAAACTGAGGCACAGATAGTTAAAATAACTTGTGCAAGATCACATTAGTAAATGTCAAATACAGATTTCAAACTGTTCAGCTTGACTCTAAAGCTGAGGCCTTTCATCCATTGTTGTCATTCTCATATGTAAGGGTTGTAAAAGAAATCACAGGGCTATGGGGAAGTAGAAAGTCATAGTACTATTTTATTCATATTTATTTATTTTTAGAGACAGGGTGTTGCTATGTTGCTCAGGCTGGAGTACAGTTGGTATCACAGTGTAACAGCATTAAACTCCTGGGTTAAAGCAATGTTCTGGCCTCAGCCTCCCAAGTAGCTGGGACTACAGGCCTATGCCACTATTCCTGGCTTTTTAAAAGTTAGCTCATGGTTGGACAGTAATTGAGGTGGATATTGAATAAGAAAGAACAATTGCATATGTTTTGTATCTGAACTGAGGGTCAGTGGATCATAGAAAACTAAGTATCTCATATCAGAGCTACATAGAAAGAAGAGAACACTACATAGAGAATAAGAAACTGTGACATAAAGAATTATCAGCAATTAAATCTACTCACTTAACAATGTTAAATTATACATTACATTGTTCTATAGTCACTGTTATACAACAGATCTCTTGCATGCATGACTTGCATGAAATTTTGTATTCTTTGACCAACATCTCCCCAGTCCTAAAGAATCATAAGCAGGTAGTTCTCAATAAACACATCAAAGCATCACCTTTAGTATTAAAGAAAGATTGGTAAAAAGAAATGAGAAAATGTCAGCAAAAAGGAGATGGCACTGAGTCTTAATGTTATAGGAAAAAAAAATTTTTTTTTCTCAAAATATATTTTATGTTGAATGCCAGGGCAGACCAGTGAAAATCTTTGACTACAATGATCAAGTGTTTTTATTTTGATATCTCTTGACTATTAATACTTGCTAAATGTGGCAAAGACAGCATTGGAAACATCATCTTAGTTTTTTAAGCATGGGTAATAACCATTCCCAATTACCAAAATCTTTACTTCATTATAAGCACTCTAACATAGTGAGCACTGTGCATGATAGGGAAATGACTATGCATGGTAGGCTGTATTGTACAGGGTTTGTTAGATTCATCTGCAATACCATACCCCAAGGTGTGCTATGGAATGATAGGAAATCTTATGGGTGGAGAAACTGTCCACAATGAAACGAGTTTGGCAAAAATGGGTTAAGAAAAGATTTTTTTCTTAGCTATTTATATATTAATGTGAATTATGAATATCTAAGAGAGAATAAAGTCTATGTTTTGGGGTGAGGCTGAGGCAGGTTATAAGGGAAAGTGTATTAAGTGACATACCTTCGGAGACAAAGTCATAGTCTTTTAATACCAATCATCTGTTCGTAACTATCTTTTTGTCTTCAATAGCCAGGCACTGTTCCCTGTTCTAAAAGAGCTGCATACACAATAGTAAAAGAAGAGTCAAATACCCTCAGCCTCATTGATTTTCCACTTTAATACAGGAAGTCAGACATACTCAAGATAAATAAGCAGCCTGCATATTATATTAGATATTAGTAAGTGATAACGAGAAGAATAAAATAGAGAAGAGAGGGTGTAAATATCAGGAGGACCTGCAATTTTAGATAGAGTGGGCTGAGAAATCCTTGCTGAGAAAGTTTCATTAGAGCAAATCTCTAAAGAAAATGAGAGAGTGAGCCCTATCAATATCTGGGGAGAAGAACTTCAGGTTGGGGGAAGAGGACTGTCCTGAGATGGGAGAGTGACTGACACATTTGGGAAATGAGAAAGAGCAAGAGAAAAATTATCAGAAGAGGTCAACTAGAAACAGAAGTCTGTCCATGCTTGCCATTTTAAAGATGCTGACTGATTCTGAGACGGAAAGCCAAAGAAGCATTTTCAGACAGGAGCAGCCTGGTCAGACTTGCATTCTAACAAGACCATGTTTGCTGTTGTGTTGAAAACAGACGAAAGGCAAGAAAGTCTGGAAGCATGGAAGCAAGTTTTCAATAAGAAATGATGGTGGATAGGACAAAGGTGGTAGCAAAGGAAGCAGTAATACATGAGTATATTCTTAGATATGTGTTACCTGCATGGACCTTGGGGGACTGAAAAAAGGTTGAGAATGTGAGAATAAAGACAACAGACAAAGAGTATGTTTGGAAGAAGGGGTCGGGGGCACCTTGCCTCTAGTGGACAAGGGTCCTGAGCTTTACACAGCCCTCCGTTGTTTTTTTGTTTTTGTTTTTTGTTTTTTGTTGTTTTTGAGACGGAGTGTCGCTCTGTTGCCCACGCTGGAGTGCAGTGGCACAATCTCGGCTCACTGCAACCTCCGCCTCACAGGTTCACACCATTCTCCTGCCTTAGCCTCCTGAGCAGCTGGGATTACAGGCGTCCGCCATCATGCCTGGCTAATTTTTTGTATTTTTAGTAGAGACGTGGTTTCACCGTGTTAGCCAGGATGGTCTCGATCTCCTGACCTCGTGATCTGCCCGCCTCAGCCTCCCAAAGTGCTGGGATTACAGGCGTGAGCCACCGCACCCTGCCAGCCCTCTGTATTTATTAGGCAAAAGAGATGGTGAGAAGTGGGGGTGGAAGAAGAGGTCAGCTGCTTGGTCCAGAGTAGGCTTGCAAGACTGCATTCCTCTAACAATAGGCTCTAGATGTCACAGTAGATAACCTCAAGGAGACCGGCGCCAGGGAGTGACCACCCTCAGCAAACCTCCTGGTGGCAGGCACAGTCGTGAGTTTGCCCACATCCTGCCTTCATGATAGTTTACAGTTTGATTATGTAGCCTCCAGTGGAATGCTGAGTTGGTCATGATTCCTTTGGCCTTTTTGGCTCCCAACATCTCCCCCTTCTTGTTTATGTATTAATTGAAAGAATGTTAAGGCCAGGCTGGATAGCTCTCATTCTCTGATTGGCAGTTCATCTGATTTTACAGACTATGAACAGAAGACAGAGACAAAGCAACATTATTCCAAGAACTACATATAAGATGTTAATGTGGTGCTTTAGACAGGTCCAAGGGTTGAAGCTCTCCAGGCCTTGCTGGAATTGGGTCCAGTCTTCTAAAGAAGGCTGAAACTCTTGAGTTTGTTTATTTAAATCAAGAATTTTGTTTTGTAGTTCACTAGTATCAAAGGTGATGTTGGATGTGGAAGCTCCCTGCAAATGGGTTTTCACAAGGTCCCATGGACACTCACTTTGGTTATATTCTAAGTTGGTTACACAAATATGAGTGTGATTAAAAGGACAACAAAATCGCTGCTGCAATTGTAAGCTTTCTACTTGTTCCCCTAACCATAGAACCATGGATTTTAACACTGACTCTTCAATTTGTAACTCAGTGTTAATTTTATTCTGAAGTACCCATGCTTGGTTGGCTGTGCATGTCCAGTTCTCCACACACTGAGCTGTTTGAACAGAACTATGCAAAGCTATGGAGGACATCACAACAGAAGTTGTTACTGCGACCAAGGAAACAATAGCAAAAATTATCATGCCTAAGGCTCTGTGGACATGATGAGTAAGCTGAGTTAGATTAGTGCAGTGATATAACTGGCAAGATTTACAGGTCAATTGGGTATTGTTTACCTGGAGCTTGTCCTTCTTAGCTGCCAAAAAGATATAAGGATTAAAAATACAAACTGTAAATTGAGTGGTGATATTCTTTACAAGTGCAACATAAGAATAGTAAGGTAGTCACTTCCTATTGCTATTACTGGATAGTATTCCAATCCAGATGTTGCCATTCATAAATGCGAGTGCTGCCTTACAGATCATCTCTTGAATTGGTCCTTTCCTCCTGAGATAATGCCACTGAGGAGGAGGCAGGCCAAAGCCTGCTCCATGCCAAGCAATCTGGGTGGCAGGCTAGGATTGGATCCCGGTGTTGTATAAAGAAGAAGCATTAAAATCTTGCCACCAATGCCAGCAAAGTTTGTGCCATGATTTCTGATTTTCATCTTTTCCACCTAATTGACCTTTAGGTCCCCAACCCACAACGTCTCCAGCTAACATAGATTGTTTTCTAGCCAGTGGCCCAAGACACTTGGTCCATGGAGGGGGGTAGGAACTATTGTAGGGAATCCATTCCATATAGTCTGCACAATTAGGGCAACTGGGCCTGGAATTGTTGGTTAGCACACCAGTTATATTAATACAACCAAGATTTAATAAATACATGATTTTTCCATAGTGACTCAACCATGTTTCAGCTTGAATTGTAAGACAGCTTTGCTGAGCGAAGTCTTCGTGGTGATACAAAAGGAAGTCCTTCCAGTGAAGTGGTATAATTAATGATATTGTTTTGAGAGTCTAACTTTTCTATGTCAGGGGGAGTTAGGGGTCCTCGAGCCCACGCTCCCTGATCATGATAAATCTCAGGAGTGTCACTCCAAAGTACAGGTTGTACCACTGGGGGATTGGGAACATATGCCCAATATGTTTTTGCCTCTGCACGAGGAAAACATACTGCACAGGACATTATAGATAACACAGCCATGAATATGGAATCACGGGTTTTTGTCTGGTCTTGATGCTCCAGTAGTTTCTCAGCTTCCTGCATGGTTTTCTTGAGTTGTCCCCAGGTTATGGGGGTTGATGTCGTCATGACTGTGGTTGGTCTTCTCTCTGTCTTTGCACTTAGGCTCAGCTGGCTCATGGCTTGTACTGGAGGGACTGGGCCCATGGTTGGCCACCCCGGGTTCCTCCAGTCTCCCATTCCTTGGTCAGGGAGTTTGTCCATCTCCTGTGAAAACACAAGCATACCCTCTTCCCCGTGTCAGTAAATCCACCAGACCTTTCCATTATCCTTCTTCTGGGGATTTCCATAACACTTTCGGATAAACTTTCCTCTTTTCCTCTAACACTTGCCAATGTCTTTCTAATGGAGTCTTACCATCCTTACCAGGAGTCAAAAAATTTAAAGTAAATAAGCGTAACTGCTGTTTTGATTGAGGTGATAGTTGGCCCCCTATATCCCCTTTTTGTCTTTTCAACATGCCTTGTAATATTTGATGTGCCTGCTCTATAATGCCTTGTTCTCTAGGATTATAAGGAATTCCTGTTTTATGGGTTATAGCCCAAATCTGTAAGAAATTTTGAAAAGCATGACTAGTATAAGTGGGTCCATTGTCAGTTTGTAATTGTTTAGGTATCCCCATATGAGCAAATGATGAAGACAATGTCACTGTACATGACCAGCTGTCTCACCTGTTTGGCATGTAACATGCAGCATATGAAACTAAGTGTCTATACTCACATGAACATAGCTAAGCTTACCAAAGATTGCTATGTGTGTAACATCCATTTGCCAAATTTCATTTGGAGCCAAACCTCGTGGGTTACAGCCTCTGCAGGTGTGGCTCCAGGGACATGCTGGCAAGTAGGACAGGCTTGTATTATAGCCCTAGCTTGGCTGGGAATTAAAGAATGATAAACTTGCAAGGTTTTGACTGTTTGATTAGGTAGAAGGAGCCATTCTATTAGTGTTACAGACTTGTCTATGAACTGGCCGAAAAGTCTTGTTGGAGAGTGGGGGGTAGGAAATATAAACAAAAGCAAAGGTTTTTGTGGTTGTAGCCATGAGGCATGTCTCTGCTGTAACATTTGCTCTACAAGCCGAAATTTGGCTTCTGCCTCTTTAGTTAATTGCCACGGGGAATTTAAAGAAGAGTCTCCTTGCAGAGTTTAACCTGTCTTTCCAGTTACTGATATCGGGTTAGGGTTTCCTTGCAGGAATTTCCCTAAACCTTTCCCACTCTGATATCCCATGTCCTTCAACATTTTGAATCCTGGGTTATCAAAGTTTTCATTTGTAAGTCTCATATCCCATGCTGTAAGTAAGTCTCAACCCCATAAGTTGATAGTTATATTTTCAACATAAGGCTGAAAAGTACACGATCGTCCATCTGAACCAAGACAAGGTAAAATCTCATCACTCTGTTGAATGCTTTGATCTGTTCCTACTCACACTAGGGATGTGGAGGTTAGTCTGACAGGCCATGCTGGGGGCCAATCCTTACTGGATACTACTGACTTATAAGCTCCTGTGTCCAAAAGCCCCTAAAATTTCTTTCCTTTAAGTTGTATTACACAGGTGGGTCTATTAGAGGCTATAGGTTGTGATAAATAGATTTCTCGTGTAGTTGTGCTCCCAGACCCTTTATTTCCTCATTTCTTCTTTCATGGAGAAGGATGCAATTTGCAGGGAATAAGCAATAATTGAGCAATATATTCTCCCAGTTCAAAAACCCAAAGATCTTGTGACATTAAAACTACTTGAATTTCTCCTTCATACTCGGAGTCAACAATTCCTGAGACTACAGTAATGCCTTGCAAGTTAAGGCAGTTTTTGCCTAAAATTAGTGTCCTATATATCCGTGTATCCTGCTGGTAAAGGTCCCGAGATGCCAGTGGGAATCTTGGTGGGTTTGTCTCCCCCAACTAATGCAACCCCTTTTCTGGCAGGGAGATCTAATCCTGCACTTCCTGGTGTTCCTGGGGTGAGGGAATCAATGTGCCCCCATCCCTGAAACAGGGTTGTGGTCTGAATTGGGAATGCCTTCATTGTTTGAGGGGCCGGGTCCAGGCCCCATCTCGTTTCCCAACAGGGGGGTGCCATTCTGATGAAATTTTTAGCGGCACTGATTAGCCCAGTGATTTCCTTTGTTACAGCGAGGACAGAGTCCTGGCATTTTTTCCACTTGGGAGGGAACTGCATTATAAGATCCCTTCTGTCCTGGGATCTGGCGGCATTCCTTTTTAAAATGTCCAGTTTTTCCACAATTATAACATTTTCCCACTTTAGGGCTTACTCTTTGGTTCTTCTTAGATTTGTCAACTCCTACATTAGCCATTGCTTCTGAAGGGGGCCTGCCCCTCCACACCTTTGGGTATTTCTCATCAGGTGGAGACAAGAGACTGAGAAAAGAAATAAGACATGGAGACAAAGTATAGAGGAAGAAAAGTGGACCCAGGGGACTGGCATTCATCATGCGAGGACCCGCACTGGTGCTGGTCTCTGAGTTCCCTCAGTATTTATTGATCACTATTTTTACTATCTTGGTGAAGGGAGTATGGCAGGGCAAAAGGGGGATGGTGGGGAGAAGGTCAGCAAGGAAACATGTGAGCAAAGGAATCTGTATTATGAATAAGTTCAAGGAAAGGTACTGTATCTGGATGTGCACATAGGCTAGATTTATGTTTCACTTTACACAAACATCTCAGTGTAGCAAAGAGTAGCAGACCAGTATTGCTGCCAGCATATCTTGCCTCAGAGCCACAGGGCAGTTTTCTCCTATCTCAGAATAGAACGAATGGTTGGCTTTACACCGAGATATTCCATTCTCAGGGATGAGCAGGAGACAGAAGCCTTCCTCTTATCTCAACTGGAAAGAGGCCGCCCTCTTTCACTACTCTTCCTCAGCACAGACCCTTCACAGGTGTCGGGCTGGGGGATGTAACGTCTTTCCTTTCCCACGAGGCCATATCTCAGGCTGAGTTGGGGGAAACCTTAGACAATACCCAGGCTTTCTTGGGCAGAAGTCCCTGCGGCTTTTCGCAGTGCATTTTGTCCCTGGTTAATAGAGAATGGAGGGCTCTGTTCTGTTCCATTGATCTATATCTCTGTTTTGGTACCAGTACCATGCTGTTTTGGTTACTGTAGCCTTGTAGTATAGTTTGAAGTCAGGTAGTGTGATGCCTCCAGCTTTGTTCTTTTGGCTTAGGATTGACTTGGTGATGCGGGCTCTTTTTTGGTTCCATATGAACTTTAAAGTAGTTTTTTCCAATTCTGTGAAGAAAGACATTGGTAGCTTGATGGGGATGGCATTGAATCTGTAAATTACCTTGGGCAGTATGGCCATTTTCACGATATTGATTCTTCCTACCCATGAGCATGGAATGTTCTTCCATTTGTTTGTATCCTCTTTTATTTCCTTGAGCAGTGGTTTGTAGTTCTCCTTGAAGAGGTCCTTCACATCCCTTGTAAGTTGGATTCCTAGGTATTTTATTCTCTTTGAAGCAACTGTGAATGGGAGTTCACTCATGATTTGGCTATCTGTTTGTCTGTTGTTGGTGTATAGGAATGCTTGTGATTTTTGCACATTGATTTTGTATCCTGAGACTTTGCTGAAGTTGCTTATCAGCTTAAGGAGATTTTGGGCTGAGATAATGGGGTTTTCTAGATATACAATCATGTCATCTGCAAACAGGGACAATTTGACTTCCTCTTTTCCTAATTGAATATTCTTTATTTCCTTCTCCTGCCTAATTGCCCTGGCCAGAACTTCCAACACTATGTTGAATAGGAGTGGTGAGAGAGGGCATCCCTGTCTTGTGCCAGTTTTCAAAGGGAATGTTTCCAGTTTTTGCCCATTCAGTATGATATTGGCTGTGGGTTTGTCATAGATAGCTCTTATTATTTTGAAATATGACCCATCAATACCTAATTTATTGAGAGTTTTTAGCATGAAGGGTTGTTGAATTTTGTCAAAGGCCTTTTCTGCATCTATTGAGATAATCATGTGGTTTTTGTCTTTGGCTCTGTTTATATGCTGGATTACATTTATTGATTTGCGTATATTGAACCAGCCTTGCATCCCAGGGATGAAGCCCACTTGATCATGGTGGATAAGCTTTTTGATGTGCTGCTGGATTTGTTTTGCCAGTATTTTATTGAGGATTTTTGCATCAATGTTCATCAAGGATATTGGTCTAAAATTCTCTTTTTTTGGTTGTGTCTCTGCCCGGCTTTGGTATCAGAATGATGCTGGCCTCATAAAATGAGTTAGGGAGGATTCTCTCTTTTTCTATTGATTGGAATAGTTTCAGAAGGAATGGTACCAGTTCCTCCTTGTACCTCTGGTAGAATTCGGCTGTGAATCCATCTGGTCCTGGACTCTTTTTGGTTGGTAAGCTATTTATTATTGCCACAATTTCAGCTCCTGTTATTGGTCTATTCAGAGATTCAACTTCTTCCTGGTTTAGTCTTGGGAGAGTGTATGTGGCAAGGAATTTATCCATTTCTTCTAGATTTTCTAGTTTATTTGCATAGAGATGCTTGTAGTATTCTCTGATGGTAGTTTGTATTTCTGTGGGATCGGTGGTGATATCCCCTTTATCATAACACCACATATCTACAACTATCTGATCTTTGACAAACCTGAGAAAAACAAGCAATGGGGAAAGGATTCCCTATTTAATAAATAGTGCTGGGAAAACTGGTTAGCCATATGTAGAAAGCTGAAACTGGATCCCTTCCTTACACCTTATACAAAAATCAATTCAAGATGGATTAAAGACTTACAACGTTAGACCTAAAACCATAAAAACCCTAGAAGAAAACCTAGGCATTACCATTCAGGACATAGGCATGGGCAAGGACTTCATGTCTAAAACACCAAAAGCAATGGCAACAAAAGACAAAATTAACAAATGGGATCTAATTAAACTAAAGAGCTTCTGCACAGCAAAAGAAACCACCATCAGAGTGAATAGGCAACCTACAAAATGGGAGAAAATTTTCGCCACCTACTCATCTGACAAAGGGCTAATATCCAGAATCTACAATGAACTCAAACAAATTTACAAGAAAAAAACAAACAACCCCATCAAAAAGTGGGCGAAGGACATGAACAGACACTTCTCAAAAGAAGACATTTATGCAGCCAAAAAACACATGAAAAAATGCTCACCATCACTGGCCATCAGAGAAATGCAAATCAAAACCACAATGAGATACCATCTCACACCAGTTAGAATGGCAATCATTCAAAAGTCAGGAAACAACAGGTGCTGGAGAGGATGTGGAGAAATAGGAACACTTTTACACTGTTGGTGGGACTGTAAACTAGTTCAACCATTGTGGAAGTCAGTGTGGCGATTCCTCAGGGATCTAGAACTAGAAATACCATTTGACCCAGCCATCCCATTACTGGGTATATACCCAAAGGACTATAAATCATGCTGCTATAAAGACACATGCACACATATGTTTATTGTGGCATTATTCACAATAGCAAAGACTTGGAACCAAGCCAAATGTCCAACAATGATAGACTGGATTAAGAAAATGTGGCACATATACACCATGGAATACTATGCAGCCATAAAAAATGATGAGTTCATGTCCTTTGTAGGGATATGGATGAAATTGGAAACCATCATTCTCAGTAAACTATCGCAAGAACAAAAAACCAAACACCGCATATTCTCACTCATAGGTGGGAATTGAACAATGAGATCACATGGACACAGGAAGGGGAACATCACACTCTGGGGACTGTTGTGGGGTGGGGGGAAGGGGGAGGGATAGCATTGGGAGATATACCTAATGCTAGATGAGGAGTTAGTGGGTGCAGCACACCAGCATGGCACATGTATACGTATGTAACTAACCTGCACAATGTGCACATGTACCCTAAAACTTAAAGTATAATAATAAATAAATAAATTAATTAATTAATTTAAAAAAATAGAGAATGGAGAATGGCGATGACTTTTACCAGGCATACTGCCTGCAAACATATTGCTAACAAGGCACATCCTGCACAGCCCTAAATCCATTAAACCTTGATTCAATACAGCACATGTTTCTGTGAGCACAGGGTTGGGGCTAAAGATACAGATTAACAGCATCTCAAAGCAGAACAATTTATTTTAGTACAGATCAAAATGGAATTTCTTATATCTTCCTTCTCTACGTAGACACAGTAACAATCTAATCTCTCTTTCTTTTCCCCACAGCTTCAGTTAACATTGAAGAGTGATGAAGCTCAGTTCCTACATCCTGACAAGCTCTGAGAAAATTTCCCAAGTTTTTTGTACACCTCACAGGTGCCAGTGCATGTTTACAATCCACATTTTCATTATCAAAAGCTAAAGTTAAGGTTAGCATTTCTGCAGCAGTGGCATGAGGAATTTGATGCTTCACTGCCTCTTGTAATCTTACAAGAAATTGCACATAGGGATCCTGTGACCCTTGCATAATATGTAAAAAGGATGTACTGGGACTCCCTCTTCTGGAATTGTGGTCCAGCCATGTTTAGCAGCCTGTGCACACTGCTGATACAGCATCTGGGAGTGCCATTTGATGTTCCAGTCTGAATAAGGGCTATTACCCAATAGCATATCCTCTGTAATATCTCCATGTCTGGCATCACGGTTCTGTCTAGCCTGGTCTGCACACATTTCTTGCCAATTTAAATTCCATGTCAGATATGCACTAGCAGACAAGCAAGTTTATGCCAAATGTTTTACATCAAAGGGTAAAAGACGCATAGCACCGAAGACAGATTCTAGCAATCCTAAAGTGAATGGGCTCTGTATGCCATTATTTACTACACTTGCTTATAATTCCTTTAACAACTTAAACTCTAGTGGAGTGTGTTCATGAATAAGCTGCTGTGGATTATTTGGATCAGTCCTTACAGAAACAGGAAAAGCACAAGGTCCTAAGGACTCTCCAGCTATGGCAGCAGAGTGTAAAATTCTTTGTATTGGGGTCTCTATTTCTGCTACCAAAGGAGGCAGTACAGATGTTTCTGCAATTGGAGGAGGCAGTATAGGCCAATTTTTATCTTCTCTCTCCTGTCTTTTATTTTCAATCGGTGCTGTGGGTGGGTCAACAGATTCTTTCAGATTTTTAGACTCAGCCTGCTCTCCCACAGAATAATGAGATAATGGTAGAAGTACAGTATGAATTAAACTTCAAGTGGGGAAAACAGAAGAATCAACTTTAAGACCCTTTTGATGAGCCCATTTTAATCCTTCTCCTGCTCTGTCTCAATTTTCCACATCAAGAGTGCCTGCCTGTGGAAACCATGGGTTATGTGTAATAACCTCCTGCAGCATCTTAGTTAATGTCTGAGAACTAACCTGAGCCCCAGTTTGTTTCAACAAAACTTTAAGCAACTGCACATAATGTTTTTCTTCAGTAGACAAATTCTGCCCCATGTTACCTTGATTCAGAAAACTTCCCGTTCCCAGTACTTCTTTAAAGCACTGTTCCCAGTACCTCTTTAGGGCACTGACCTTATATCCACTGCTTGTATATTCATCCTGGGGTCCCCGTTCGCCTTGTCAATTTCAGTTTATCTGCTCCAGCAGACGTTCTTCATTCAAATCCTTGAAGTCCCTGTGTTCAGACGTCACTTGTCGACGTCCTCAGAGTCCCTGTTCTGGGGCACCACTTGTTACCTGCATGGATGTTGGGGGACTGAACAAGGGTTGACAAATGTGGGCATAAAGACAAAAGACAAAAGAGTATGTTTAGAAGAAGGGGTCAGGGAGCACCTTGCCTCTAGTAGACAAGGGTCCTGAGCTTTACACAGCTCTCCATATTTATCAGGCAAAAGAGATTGTGAGAAGTGGGGGTGGAAGAAGAGGTCAGCTGCTCGGTCCAAGACTGCATGCCTTGAACAATAGCCTCTATATGTCCCAGTAGATAACCTCAAGGGGCCAGGCACCAGGGAGTGACCGCCCTCAGCAAACCTCCTGGTGGCAGGCACAGTTGTGAACTTGCCCACATCCTGCATTCATGATAAACAGTTTGCTGTTTGATCGTATAGCCTCCAGTGAAATGCTGAGTTGGTCACGATCCCTTTGGCCTTTTCAGCTCCCAACAGATATGGTATCTTGAAGGTAGTATACATAGAATTTCTTCCTAAATATCATGGAGTTTCTAATTGTACACTGGTTCCATAAGAAAGCTATTGATATGAACTCTGGTTAGATCTCAATATTACTTAAATCTTTCTGATTTGAAGCACAAAGTAGTTGGTAAAAAATTGGAAGACATACTGCATTGGTTCTGCAATCATGTGTCATGATAAAGAAAAATTGCTCTCCAGATTATCCTATCACTTGCTGGGAAAATACTACTAGCTGCCACATGACGTATAGTATAACAATTTGCTATGTGCATAGAAATTGCTTTTTCTCTGCTCAGATTCCATCTCCTTGACATCTATAATGACTTCTTCTGCATGCACTAAAACTTGGTAAATATGTCTATTTTCAAATATATCATCATATGTAGCCCTTTCTTTCTCTTTCTTTCTTTTCTTTCTTTCTTTCTTTCTTTCTTTCTTTCTTTCTTTCTTTCTTCTTTCTCTCTCTCTCTCTTTCCTCTTTTCTCCTCTCCTTTTACTTTTCTTCTCCTCTCCTTTTCCTTTTCTTCTCCTCTTCTCTTCCTTTTCTTCTCCTCTCCTCCTCCTCTTCCTCCTCCTCCTTCTTTTTCCTTCTCTTCCTCCTTCTCCTCCTTTCTTTTTTTTTCTTCTGACAGAGTCTCACTCTTTCACTCAGGCTGGAGTCCAGTGGTACAATAAGAGCTCAGTGCAGCCTCAAAATCCTAGGCTCAAGTTGTTCTCCAGCCTCAGCATCCCAAGTAGCTAGGACTGCATTCATGCACCACCATGCCCAGCTAATGTTTTATTTTTGTAGAGATAAGAGTCTCAGTATGTTGACAGGCTGATGTCCAACTCATGGGCTCAAGTGATCCTCCCACCTTGGCCTCCCAAATTGCTGCAATTACAGGCACAGCTTCCTCTACCTGGCTGTGACTACTATTTTCATGATTTTCTTAACCTTAATTCACTACCTTGAATTAGGTATTGTTCAGTAAATTTTTGATTGGGTAAACCAGTTTTTAATACATTTAACAGTTAATGTAATGCAGTCCACATATTCTTTTTAAACTTAGAACATAGAGATGATATAGTCCTATAATTTTCAATGTCATATTGCTGTTGCTCTCAAATTTTAGTTTGTAGGAGGGTCCAAGTACAGAAGAGTTTGCTAAAAAAACAGGTTTTGGGGCCCCACCCACACGAAGTTTCTATTCTAGTTTATCCACATCCTATGGATGTGGGGAGTTGGGCTTGGAAATTTGCATTTCCAGCATGTTTCCAGGTGATGCTCATGGGACTGGTGTCAGAGCTATACTTTGAGGATCACTGCCCTAAGGGCTTCCATAAGAGCTTTTTGAAAAAAAAAAAGAAAGAAAGAAAGAAAAAAAGCTTCCTTAGGAGTTTCTTGGAAAAAGAACTGAAACAGTGAGTGAATAGGATTATGCAAAATAAAGTACATATATTTTAAATATCCTGGTGTATAGGCACTGTTAATAGATTTCCTGTATTATGTTCATGAGAGAAAAAACAGTTATACATGTTATGGAAAAAAACTGGGTTTATTATAAAGGTTTATTACTTAAGTAGATTAGAATAGAAGAGATCTAGATTCAAGGCAGGTCCAGAAACTGTTCTTCCCTTTTCTCTCCTGCTCTCAATTTTCTGATTTCTTTTTCATAATCTATTCAGCCTTTTTCTCATTCTTCATTCATTCTGTCTCTACCAGCACTTATCTTTGCATTTTCCAGTCCAAATCAATGACAGATATTATTATTAATTAATTGAAAAGAACCTTCCCATAGGGCACATCAGGGATAGGCATGTTGGGGTCTGTTGATTTATTCGGTGGTTAGACAAATATAAAGATTGATCTAACACCCTTTTGCTGATCAGGAGTCCACAGGCAGGGACACATCTGCCAGAAGGAGATATTGAGCATTTAGGCTCCTGTGACAGACATGTCTAGATGAGTGTTTCTAACATCCAGATTGAAGGGAGAAAGAAAAGTAAGCAGAAAGTTTCTTGCATAATTAATAAAAAGAGACATCATAGTTCTTGGAAAAAAATATAAGAAAACAAAAGGTATCGAGTTTTATGGTATTTCCTAATCACGACAATCACAAGATTCTCTGACTATTTATAACATAAATAATGTTGGAGTGCAGAGCCCATATATAGATCTGCCTTTGTTCCCTTTTACTTTTGAACACACTTGAATTTCTCAGGAGTAAGCACTAGTAGTGTGAAGAAAAGAGGAAACTTAGGAGAAGCCAGATGTTGCTGGAGGATGCATTTGCCCAGTGGGACCCCAGAATGTGGACCTCTTACAAATTTGGCTCCAGGATGTTAGTCTCTTTCTTTTTCCAAGTGTAAATAATTTCTATGATTCCTGCTGAGAAAAACTGACTGTGATTAGTTGATCTCCTAAAAAATAAAAAGATCTGGGCACAGATAATAAGTTTATGCTGTCTTGGTAGGTAGCCCTTGCAGACTTCATTGTTATGTTAGGACGCTGGGAAAGAGAACTGATTACACTCATTATGATTTTTTTTTCCATAGGAGCCAGCTGCAAGAGAACAGGTGGCAATCTGCTAAGGGATTTCTAACATATCTTTCTAAGTTTGTTAGAAAGATAGCCATAGCTGTTAATTATTTTGAAACATTCTCTGTGCTGTGCCGTTGTCTGCGATCAGATTTGAACTTGGTGTCCACTACTTTTATAGAACAGCATCTTAATTTTCTTTTCACCTCTCCGAATAGCTTTGATTTAATGTTAAGACTAAAAGACAAATAAAAAGAATCTTGCTCCTTCTCTTTTGAAGTAAATTACCTCTGCTCAAATAACTTACTTCAGGAAGCTCTAGGGCATATGATAAATTCATTTACATACTCTTAAGAAATGATTAGCATATTGGTGAAATAATAGAGCACAAAAGACTGATTTACCTCATGTTTTCCTACCTTTGCAGCTTTCTGACAAATCACAAGACTCCATATATGTTAAACTGGGTATAGCAGTCTCTCGGTGTGTGGAAGGAAAACTTGCTGAGTTAATGATCTGTGGCTGAGCAGGAAAGAAAATGAGGGTAACATAATGAATAAAGCTAAGGTTCTTTGTTCCTCTCTTCAAGTCACCTCTTTACCCCGAGACCACTCAGACTCATCTAGGCCAAGACCCAGAGAGAGTAAACTGCTGCTGTTTAATTAGTATAGGTCAAGCTCATTGTATTTTCTTTTGAACCTGTGGCTCCCCATGAAAAGATGAGCTGACCACAGTGTAGCCCTCTGGATATGAAAGAGCATAATTATTTTAGATATTCCAAACATGTGCAACTTCTGCTTTGATTTTACACTTACTTTGTCCTTTTTTTCCACTTAATTTTCTAGTACACTGCACAGCTATGCTAATTTGGCACGGATGCTAAATATAAGGTCAGAGCATCTCACTTTGGTCTTTACTTGATTGCTTATCACCCTTCCTGAATGCCATTTCTGTTTACTCTATGCATCTGATCTCATGTCAGCACTGCATCCCCTTGGCAGGCTGGTGTTCTTGTTTTTCTCTCTTTCCAAGCAGCTGTTCAATAATTTCATATGACATAATGTAAATGTACTTTCTATTCATGAGGGAAGAAATTGAGTCCCCCTAATCTCAGACCATCTTCCATCACAGATTTCTTTTATCCAATGATCAGAAGAAGTTCTGTAGTTTTTGCATGTATAATCTTTGTTGTATAAAGGCATTTTGAGAGAAATTACACAAATATTTATATTTTCCTTTTTTAATCACGTGTCACAATCACAGTACATTTTACAAGTCATTTCAATATTTATTATAAGCCAATGGACCCATTCCCTGGGTTCTCATTCATTGACACCTGCAAATAATCAGTGAAGATAATTAGGCACATGAATAGACGTAGCTCTACATAAATTAGTTTGGAAGCATTCTGGTATGGGGTAGATTTGGAAAAATTATGTTTCTATGTTTAATTTTTATGTGAGGAAGAAAAACCTCTAGGCTCTAATGCAATTCTTGGTTTGTGCAGCTGATTAAAAACAAAAGAGTAAAAGTCAAATATTAAGGTTCTTTGGCTTCAGCTTTTGGCACCCAAAGAAATCTCCATGGTTCCTGAATGGAGAACAACATTAACCAGCATGCTCTGGTTCTGTCTATACAATTTCCAACACTACTTTGACTTGAGGTTTTAAATACCATATGGCAAATTTATAAACACTCTGAGTGAGCAGGTTTTTCTGAGAAATTATATGAGATTACCACCTACCCGAGACTTAGGGAAATCAAAAAAGACATGCATTTTCTGGATGTCTGGCTTCTGTTAGTCATTTTTGGAAACTCTGCCAAGAGCTATTTAAGAGTTTTCAAGTTGGTGGCTGGCAAACAAGATCCATATAGAATATAGGCAATATCTATTTCCTAAAGAAGTAATATGTAATTATAAGGATGGATTTAAAAATATATTTATTGTTTTCTATCAGTTAAAAAATTATGTTAATCCATTGAAATAATACTTACTTGAGGTACTATCTTCAGAGTTATATTTCCAGAACAAATGTGATCTTATCACTTCCTTGATTAAAACCCCGTTTCCTACAGGGAAAATTCTAATCTCCTTATCTTGATATCTCATTCTTCATGTCCTGTTCTAAAACTGTTTTCTATTTCCATTTTCTATATAGTATTTTGTTTTCTTTTTCATGCACCTTATATTACAAATTATTTTCTAGTCCCTAAGTTGACCATTTTCAATGTGGTTTCTTTATTGTTTTTCCATCTGAATCTCATATTTATATCTAAAGCCTTTTTTTTTTAAATGGAGTTTTTCTCTTGTCACCGAGACTGGAGTGTAGTAGCGAGATCTTGGCTCACTGCAACCTCTGCCTCCCTGGTTCAAGCAATTCTCCTGCCTCAGCCTCCCGAGTAGCTGGGATTACAGGCGCCCACCACCATGCCCAACTAATTTTTGTATTTTCAGTAGAGACGGGGTTTCACCATGTTGGCCAGGCTGGTCTCGAACTCCTGACCTCAGGTGATCCACCCAACTCGGCCTCCCAAAGTGCTGGGATTACAGGCGTGAGCCACTGTGCCTGGCCTAAAGCCCAGTTTTAAAAAAACAAATAAATAACTGCTGAAACATTATCCATTATTCGCCTCCTCAACTATGAATGGTACAATCAAAGATAGCTAATGTACCATATCTTTGAATCCACTCACCTATGCTCTCTGAAGATTCAGGTACATAGGAGAATCTCAAAATATGGCTGCTTAAAGAAATAATAAATAGAAAAATTAATTATGTCTATCCTAGATTTCATGTGTAGACATTTATAACCAGAGTATAGTATGTAAAGCACTAAAGTTTTCCCAAATACTACTTCTGATTTACTCAGAGGTCAGATTTGAGTAATCCCTGGGAGCATGTAACATTATGAAACTGCTTTTCTCTAGCACTGTCTTTTGTGACATAAAAAGAAACCCTTAGATTTTTAACCCAGAGCTAAATTTACTTTTATTTACGCTCTATAACTTCAAAAATTTGAAGAGAGTTTTTATAGCCTATAGTACATAAAACTCAGCAGGCTGGGTGCGGTGGCTCACGCCTGTAATCCCAGCACTTTGGGAGGCTGAGGCGTGCTGATCATGAGGTCAGGAGATTGAGACCCCATCTCTACTAAAAATACAAAAAAAAATTAGCTGGGCATGGTGGCAGGCGCCTGTAGTTCCAGCTACTCGGGAGGCTGAGGCAGGAGAATGGCGTGAACCCAGGAGGCTGAGCTTACAGTGAGCCGAGATCGCGCCACTACACTCCAGCCTGGGCGACAGACGGAGACTCTGTCTCAAAATAAATAAATAAATAAATAAATAAAAGTCAGCAAACTAGAAAGACAGAAGATAGAGATGGGTAAAAAAAAAAAAATCACTGAGAATATAAAAATAAAGTATGTGGTATTACATATTTTAAAACACTAAGTAAAGTTCACATTCTGAGTCAACAAGAAAAAAACCTTGTGTATACCCTTTATTTAAGGAGGAAGAAAAGTCTATATTTTAAAACAATTTCCTAACAATGGTTAAAGTAAACAAAGCCTGCCTGTCTGGAATTTTAAATTGCAAATATATTTCTAGGCAATTTGTGTGAAATACTGTGTTCTGATATGTCAGAGAATTGGGAAAAAACAAACTAGATTTGCAGAAAGGACTAAGCAGACACTGCTGAAATATCCTGAAGTACAGAAATTTCTGAACTTTTATTGGATTCAGGAAGCCACAGGAACTCTGAACCTTTAATGAATTCAGGAAGCAAAATTAAGACATTTTTGTGAAAATTTTTAGTTAGACTTGGTTTTAACTCCTACATAGGCTAATAAGGCTCAACAAGGAAAAATCTGAGCCCTGGCCATGATGTGACAGGAAACACCGAACAAGTGAGTGCAGATGGTTCCATCAATGAGACTATGGCAGAAAGCCTCCTAAAAGACAATAGAAATATCTTTATGGATAACTAAATAAACAACTTGAAAACATGCAATTGTGTTTTTTCACTGGATTAGAGCCACTTTGAGGGCAGAGTTTGTATATAATTTGTTCAGCATGATATATATCTAATGTCAAGCACAGGATCTTGTACATATCAGAGCCTAAAAAAATATTGAATGAATGAATGAATAAATGAATGACTTGTATTAGTAGATCAAAGTTGCACATTGTTTTTACCATAAACTGTTTATCACTGATAATATCGCGAACCCTACACACATTGTTCTAATAGGTACTTCATTTTATTTAACTAAGGAGGGGTAAATAGAGACATGAAAAGAGATAACAGAGTTTGTGGACTTAATTGGAGCAAACATTTCTTTAAGTTGATTTTATAGAAATCATATAGAAATTTGCCAATTGTCTTTTTAATTATATTTTTCTACATATAATCTCTCTACATTTAATTTACAGCAAATAATTCTGTCAACTTTGTATTCCAATAACCTATAATTAAATGAGTCAAGGTCAGAGAATATTGGGGTGGGAGATGAGAATCAATCTACTGACTTCCAGCTGCAGCTAACTGACCTGCTGCCATTTGGGCATGATCAATCAGGCACTTGGGGAATAACAATGAAAGAAGCTGATGCAACACACCACAGAGCAGAGGTCAAAGTATACATGCATTTTCTTTGAGAAAAAATTAAAAGTTAGGGATGCTAAAAATTATTGATAGAATTTTTATGCATGTTCTTAAAATTTAAGGCTCATGAAACTCATAGATAATATAGGTCTATTAATTCAAAGGTGCTTAAAATGATATTCAAAAAGTCACATTGCATAATTTAGTCACATTAAATATAAAAGCAAGTTATCAGTGAAAATTAACCATAATCAGTGTCACACAAAGTTGTTATATGCCCTTGAATGAGACATCTTATTCGTCAGTTATTTTCATATGCAATCTTGTAATTCTCCTTAATAAAGTAACAAAAAAGAGTTAGCCATAGAAATTTATATTATTTTTCAAATTTGTAAAATAAAACAAATAGCAAAAAGCACATCTAGGGATATTTGTAAGGTCACAGAAGCAAAAATGATGAGGACCAGAGTAACAATTTACTGGAAGAAATGTGCCTGGGTTACTATGAGAACTATTGCAGAGTGTTTGCCTCATCTGCACTATATTTCTCTACTAAAGGGCTCTTACAGAAGATTAAATTTTAAAGCATTCTCTTGGCAAATCCAATTACTTCATTCAAAAGAGAAGTTCACTATATACATACAATTTACTTACACCTGCTTCTTGGAGAAAATTTGGAAAGAGAAAAAAAGGGAAATGTTACAGTAAACAGGCTACTTAAACACTACAATTATAATCTTTTAATATACTTCCTTTCTATCTTTATCTTTTTCCACTTTCTTCTCTGAATATTTAATCATATATTTCTTAATTTTCTACTTTGTAGTACATTAAAAGATTGTTTTCTTGCTAGTATATAATTTAGCTATTACATTAAAAGTTGTCAATTATGCTTCTAGCCAAGATGGACTAACAGGAAATAAGCAAAATGCCCTAGTCAAACTAATGAAAAAACTGGACAGGAGACAGTTATTTTTTTCAACACACTGGAGATAGGCAATTAATGACAGCTATTCCTGAGGGTCTAATAAAAATGATATTATCCCTCAAATTTTTTCTGTATACTGCTTGAGAGAATTTCTCTCTATAGCACAAGGAAAGGGATACATAACACCCCAGCTTACTCCTTAAATTGAGAAGATGGACTATGGAGCATGGGAATACCAATGCAATTAGAATTATTAGGGAATACCAAGTAGGAGAGAGCTGCAGAGACAGAGGACTCTGAAGTATCCTCCTCAAATATTCAACTGAATATTGATCAGTACTGAGCTTGGGAAAAGAATCTTCCAAAAAGACTAGAAGAGAAAATGTTGATAAATCAAAAAAGAACTGAAATAGATGTTAGGATTAACAAAGAAGATGATCAACATATATATTATGTCTACATCTTCTATATTTCAAATATTAAGTAGTCAAATTGTAAAATATAGACAGATCAAATTCTAAAGACAAAAACTTCAAAGTCCAAGATAAAAAACATAGTGGATAAATAATAGCAGATTAGACAGGGCAGAAGAAAATATTAGTGAATCTGAAGACATAGCAATAGAAACTAACAAAACTAAAGACCAAAAATAATCTTTAGAAAATGAACAGATTGAAAAAATATTAAAAATGTTGAGCTGAGGGGCAACGTCAAGCAACCTAATATACAAAGGTCCTTGACTTATGATGGGGCTATGTCCTGATAAACTCATTGCAACTGGAAAATGCATTTAATACCCTGATAATCCATCTTAAAGTCAAGAAATTTTAAGTCTAACCATAGTAATAAACACAGAAGTGCCTGAACTTATGAAGAGGTTACATCCGAATAAACCCATCTTAAAGTTGAAAAATCTTAAATAGAACTATAATAAGTTGGGAACTGTCTACATGAATTTGGAGTGCTAAATGAAGAGAAAAAAGCTGGGGTGATAGAAAAATATTTGGAAAAAAAAAGCTGAAAAAATGTCAAATTTGACAAAAATTATACCTTTAGTTCTAAGAATAATAATGAACCCTGATTACAAGGAAAATGATGTAAACTAAATCAAGTCATAACTAATATACCCATAAAATGTATAAAAAATTCTTAACAATATACAGAGAAAAAATGCATGTTAATAAAAAGGAACAGGCATGTCAGCAGATGTTTCATTGAAAATAATGGTATAGTCAAGCAACATCTTTAAAATAATAAGAAAGGACATTGCCAACTTAGAGTTTTTTACTCAGCTAAAAACATTTCAAAATTGAAGGCAAATAATAACTTTATGAGACAAAAGATTCAGGAATTTATTGAGCAAAGATTACACTATAAGACATATTAAGGATGTTTATAAAGCTAAAAGAAAAATGATTCTAATGAAATTACAGACGTACACAAAGAATAAAGAACCCCAAAAATGCTAATCACATGAATAATTACAAGACATCTTTCTTATTTTAAAGCTCTTTAAAAAATAGTTGATTGTTTAGAGTGACATCAGCAAATGTGGTGGAGTCAGCAAATTCAAAAGTCTGTTACTCCATAAAAGCAAGCAGAAAGTTGCCACAATCAACTTTTTTGGAGCTCTGGAAAAGGACCAAAGCCTGAAGCAATCATGGAATACTTAATAAAACAAAACCAAAACCAAAAACAGCTGTATATCAGAAAGAACAGTGAGATCTGTGGCGTTCTAAGTAACCCTAGTCCCGTGCACCTCTTCCCCACTCAGCAGTGGCCCTGAAGATTGTCCCCTAACAACCCACATTCTTGATAAAAGTACTGGGAAAAACATGCCAGATTTAATTTGTAAGGAATTTTGACACTTTTTTTTTTTTAATCTACCTGGTCCCTGTAGGATCAGTTTAAGAGTTTACATTTATTTTTCCTTACTTGGAACTCTCTTGATGATGAGTCAGCTACCAAGGGGTGTTTGGAAGAAGCATTTATAGGGAAACATATATTCATTGTTGCCGGGGTCAATGGATAACAGTTGAAGCAAACATAGATTAACCAAAAGCTTAGGAGAAAGACTGGGAAATGGGATGCTTTGGGGAATAAGGATTTTGAAAAGATCTAAGACATTTCTGGGAATTGAGAAGGCCAAAAATATGCCCAAGTCTGTGCACATGCTTCAGAAAGATCTTAGAAGGTCTTGATCTCAACTCTCGTTGACCTTAAGGTTTCACACAAGCAGAAAGTAAAGGCTAAAACAGAGTTGTGAACTACCTGGCTAAGTGTTCATTGTGTGTCCCAATACATACCGAGAAGTAGTTTACAGAGAGTGTGAGTTTGGTTTTTTGTTTGTTTTGATTTCAGGCATTCAGGAAAATTTCTGTCCAATAACAAGCTGATCATTAAGTTAAAATAACAGATACTTTAGTGAACACATAAAATAAAGAATACAGCCTTCATAACATTTGTTCATGAAATGTCTCTGAATAAACAAGTAGCAAAAAATAAAACAATTGTTGGAAGAAACCTTGGGACAGAAGGGAATCTTAATTTGGGAGTGTCCACATTATTATATCCCAAATGTTCAGTTTTCAACAACAAAAACAACAACAAAGAAAACATGCAAAGGAAGAAGAAATTATGGGCAGTACACAAGGAAGAAAAGCAATTAATAGAACCTTTCTGTTAGGAAGCCCAAGTATTGGACTTTTTAGGCAAAGATTTTAAATCAAGTATATTAAATATGTTTTAAAAAGCTAAAGGAAACCATATTTGAACAACTAAATGAAGCCATAAAAATAATCTTATCAAATAGACAATATCAATAAAGAAATAAAAATTTCAAAAGAGAGTCCAGAAATAAACTCATATTATCTATTGCTAATTGATTTTTGACAATGCTGCTAAGTTCATTCAATGGGGTAAGAACAGTCCTTTCAATAAATGGTGCTGGGATGGTTGGATTTTACATGCAAGAGATGAAGTTGGAACCTTACTTCAAACCATACGTTAAAAATTATCTCAAAATGGCTTAATGACCTATATATAAAAGGGATAAATCTGAATGACTTTGAATTTGTCAGTGGAAATTCTAGACACCAGAATAATGCTCAGCAACGACAACAACAACAAATAGGTAAATTAGATAAATTAGACTCAATATCAATGAAAAATTATTGTGCATAAAATAACTTTATCAAGAAATAAAAATATTACCTATATAATCCAAGGAAATACTTGTGAATCATATATCAAAAAAGGGCTTACTATGTAAGTAACTCTTACTTCTCAATTAGAAAGTAATCAAATTCAAACCATGGGAAAAGTAATTGAATAGACATTTCTCCAGTGAAGCTATTCGAATGGCCAATAAACACATGAAAAGATGCTCAATATCATTAGTTATTAGGGAAATGGCAATACACTAGTAGTATAGTGCAGTAGTACAATAAGGTACTACTTAACCTCTACTAGGTTGTCTATAATTTAAAAGAATAACATAAAAATTACAAATGTTGTTAAGGATGTAGAAAATTTGGAATTGTCCTACATTGTTGGTGGGAATGGAAAATGGTGCAGCCACCATGAAAACAGTTTGGTGATTTTCAAAAAACTAGAGACCGAGGTACCATTTGATACAGTAATTTTACTCCTAAGTATATTCCAAAAAGAACTGAAGAAAGAGATTCAAACAGACACTTGTACACCAATGTTTATTGTAACACTATATACAAGAGGCAGAATGTAGAAAAAACTCGTGTCTATGAACGAAAAATTGATATATATAATGTGATATATACAAACAATGGATTATTATTCAGCTGTAGAAAGAAATAATGCAAAGCATGAAGAAATAAAGAGCACTGGTTAAGGTAACACCATAGGTGAATCTAAAAGTCACTATTAATGAATTTCTTATTTGTAATTCTTTTTGTTTCCAATCTGACTTATATGGCTACTGCATAAAACAATAATTATACATCTCTGTTGATGGATGCTGTATAAAGATTTAATTTGTGACAATGACAACAAAAAATGCAGTTGTAGCTATACAAATAAAAGGTTTCCATACTATCCAAATTAAGTTCGGAATTAATTTTATCCTTATCAGTAATTATATTAGATGTAAATAGATTATTCAATTAAAGGCAGAATTTGGCAGGACAGATAAGAAGACATGAACGAAACTATATGCTGTCTACAGGAGACATTCTTTGGATTGAAACACAAATTGATAGACAGTAAAAAGATAGAACAATATTTCCTGAAAAGATCAACCAAAAGAGAGTTGGTGTGGCAATATTATTATCAAACAAAATAGACTTTAAGATTTTATACAGACAGAGGATATTATATAATGATTAAAGAGCCAACCATAAAAAACATATACCATTTATGAACATATATGCATCTAATAAGATAGACTCAAAATTTATTAAGTAAATACTAGCAGTGCTTCAATAATGGATAACAGAACTGAACATATTATAAGCAAGAAAATAGAAGACTTCAGCAACATTAAAACCTAACTATACCAAATAGGCAACTACTGAATACTACACGCAGGAATAACAAAATATACATTGTTTTCAACTGTGCATGAAACATTCTCTAGGATAGACCATTTCTTTGGCCACAAGACAAGTCTCAAAAAGCTCAAACAGATTTAAATTATTCAGTACAATTTCTCTGGATAAGGTAGAATTAAATTAGAAATAACAGAAGAAAATTAGAAAAATTTACAAATATGTTGAAATTAAATATTACATTCTTAAATAGCCAATAATCAAAGAAGAAATTATAAGGTAAATTAGAAAAAACTTTGAGGCAAATAAAAATCAAAATACAACATATGAAAATATATGGGATGCAGCAATAGTAGTCGCTCAAGGAGAAACACTTACCTTAAGTATTATAATCCAAACATTTACCTTTAGAAGGCATTCAGAAGAAAGATCTCAAAACAGTGACCTAACTATCCACCTCAAAAAAATAGAAAAAGGAAAAAAGTAAACTAAAATCTAGAAAAAGGAAGAAAATAATAAATAATAAAATAATAAAAATAATAAAGATGAAAATGCACAACTTGATAGAAAGTAGGAAATCAGTAGAGAAGATCAATGAGATACAAATTTTGTTCTTTTAATAAAAATCAATAAAATTGAGGAACTTAGGCAAGACTGACCAAGAGAAAAAGAGAGACAACTAAATTTACTAAAATCAGTACTGAAAGCAGGAACACTACTACTAGCCTAACAGCAAGAAAATGGATTGTAAAACAGTCCTTTGTAGGGACATGGATGAAATTGGAAACCATCATTCTCAGTACACTATCGCAAGAACAAAAAACCAAACACCACATATTCTCACTCATAGGTGGGAACTGAACAATGAGATCACATGGACACAGGAAGGGGAATATCACACTCTGGGGACTGTGGTGGGGTGGGGGGAGGGGGGAGGGATAGCATTGGGAGATATACCTAATGCTAGATGACGAGTTAGTCGGTGCAGCGCACCAGCATGGCACATGTATACATATGTAACTAACCTGCACAATGTGCACATGTACCCTAAAACTTAAAGTATAATTAAAAAAAAAAAAAAAAACCGGGGGCTGAGACAGGAGGATCACTTGAAGCCAGGAGTTTGAGACCAGTCTGGACAATATAGTGAGACCCCATTTCTCTTTTTCCCCCAAAAAAAGGTTATAAAATAATAATATGAACAATTTTATAACAAAAGATTAGATAACCTATATGAAATGGAAAAATTCCTAGAAACCAAATCTGACTCAAGGAGAAATAGAAAGTATGAATAAGTAAAAAGCTTACATTAGTAATTAACAACAAAAAGAAAAACAAAAGCCAACAACTAGGACCAAGGATCAGAACCAGATGGTTTCACATAGGAATTCTGCCAAATTTTAAAGAAGATTTAAACCAATCCTTTTCAAACTTGTCCAAAAAATAGAACAAGAGAGAACATCTAATTCATTTCTTTGAGGTCAAAATTACCAAAGCCAAACCAAGACATTATAAGAAAAGAAAGCTAATGACCAATATGCCCTATAAATAAACAAGAAAATCTCCCTATCATTGTCCTTATAAGACAAAATCTCCCTTCTTGTCTTATAAGAAGACAAATATGTCTATTTTCTTGCTTATAAGATATTAGCAAACCAAATCCAACAGCATTTTAAGAAGATTATACATCATGTCCAAGTAGGATATTAAAAAAAAAAAAAAAAAAAAAAGCATTTGACAAAGATCAGTGTTTCCATGATAAAAACCCTTTAAAAACTAGGAATGGAAAGGAATTTCCTCAATGTGATAAAGAGTATGTACAAACCTGAAAATGAAAGCTTTCTCTCTGTTATGGACTTGTTTTCCCCTAAAATGTATATGTTGAAGCTCTAACCCTCAATGTGACTTTATTTGAAGATAGGGTCTTTAGGGATGTAATCAATGTTAAACGAGGTCAGCGGTGAGGTTCTTATCCATCCAACAGGACTAGCATCCTTATAAAACAAGGAAAAAGACATCAGAGATCTCTTTTTCTTCATGTCAGCAGAGAGTGAGAACTTAGGATGAAGGTACTCATTTACAAGCCAGGAAAAGGGTCCTCACCAGATACCAAATTTGCCAGTATATTGATTGCAGACTTCTAGTGTCAAGAACTGGGAGATAATAAATGTCTGTTGGGTAAGCCACCCAGTCTGTAGTATTTTGTTATGCCAATTAGAGAAGACTAATATGCCCTTTAGTATCACAACATTACAATAAGAATGTCTGCTCTTGCTTTTCTCCTCAAGATTGCACTGGAAGTTCTAGTCGGTAAAATTATGTAAGAAAAAGAAATAAAAGGCATTCAAGACTTCTGGTTCCCTATGTAATATGTAAGAAGCTTGAAAGTTGCCCCTCCATTCTTAAAAGAAGGAAAAAGCAAAAAATAAAGATAAAATAATTGAAAAAAATCAACAACTCTTCTTAAATCCATAAGAGAAATTTGGTTCCAGGGCAAACCATTGTCCCCAAAATTGGAGAGAGTGGTAGATGAATACAGAGAATCACAGCTTAATGGAGCAGAAACCCAGAAGCTGAAATCCCTGCAAGAAGCAGTACCAGAACAGGAAAACCTGAACTTTAATTGATGAATTGCTGCAGGTCCAGCATGAATAAATCTGAGAAATGAGAACTCCAGGAAGATTGAAGGTGGAGATGGGACCTTTGTACTTTTGCGAGTTTTACCTTCAGGAGTGCTATCAGGTTCTCACAGTGAACAACAGAAACAGTACAATATTTCTTAGAGCAGGCCAACAAGAAGAGAAATTATTTTGAAATACATTAGACCATTCTGTTCTTCTTATGTTCTTCTCTCAGGAGAAGTTATTTAACCAGGTATCAACCTGATTGGGTTTTATTAGAGCCTAACTGGTCCCAAGGAACCAAAGCACCCATCTCTAACTGGCTCTAGACTCCCACTTAGGAGGAGGAAAATACTCAACTCGAGCCCACTCTAGGTATCCTATCCTACCCAATGGAGAGAGGGAAAAAGACATGAGAATCACACATGAAGTTCTCAGTTCAGAAGCACAAGCATACTAATCGACTGAGACCTAATCATAAGACTGCAGAATGCTTCCCCATCCCCAAATATTACCACTACATTACTAAAGGTTTAACTACACCACATCTTTTTTTTATAATGAATAAAATATACAGTATGAAAAAACAGATGAGCAATGTAAACAGAGAGATACTGGAATACAAATAATAAATATCTCTGAGGGGATTATTAGTAGCCTGGACACAGCTGAGGAAAAATATCTGAGCTGGAGGATGTATCAAAAGAAACCTCCAAAACTAAAAATAAAGTAAAAAAAAAGATTGAGGAAAATAGAAAAGAACACTAAAGAACTGTGAGGTAACTACAAAAAGTATAACATATGTATAAACATGTGTTTAATAAGAGCCACAGGAAGATAAGAAGAAAGAAAGAAAGAAAGAAAGAAAGAAAGAAAGAAAGAAAGAAAGAAAGAAAAAGTGAAGCAATATTTGAAAGGCTAGTGACTGAAATTTCCCCAAACTAACATTAGACATCAAACCACAGATCCCAGAAACTCAGAGAACAAGTGGGATAAATGCCAAAAGAAAAAAAAAAACAAACCTTTTTTTTAAAAAACAACAAAAAATGACCTCAAGGCATATTACATTGAAATTTCAGTGTCATAAAAATTTCTTGAAAGAGGCCAGAGGGAAATAAAATTCTATCCCTAGAGGAGCAAAGTTAGATTTATGTCTGGGTTTACCTCAGAACTATGCAAGCAACAAGAGACTACTTTAGATGGAAATATATAAAGTGTTGAGAAAAAAATAACTCTTCAATCTAAATTCTGTGCCCTGCAAAAATTGTTCTTCAACAGTGAAGATAAAATAAATACTTTCTCAGAAAAACAAAAAAAAATGAGAGTTTATTGCCAGTAGACCTGCCTTGCAAGAAATGTTAAAATAATTTCACTTGAGAGAACATGATATAGGTCAGAAACTTAGATCTATGTAAACAAAAGAAGAACATCAGAAAATGAGTAAATGTATAACCAACATTTGAGGAAGCCATTGTACAAAAGCTATCTATAACAAAGGAACAAACAGAAGTGTGGTCCTCTGAAAGCATCCAGAATTGAAGCCAAATGATCATGTATTAATATAACATACATTACAGTGATACTTTCATGTGGTGAGGGAAAGTCCTAGCCAAATGAAAGTAAAATGAAATATAGGTGATGGCTTCTCCAGATGAGGAAGAGTCAGCACACACACAAACACACACACACACACACACACACACACACACCCCCCAAATAAGCAGTATTTCAATACTCCCAAAGAATCATACTAACTCTCCAGCAATGGATCTTAAACAAAATAAAAATTCTGAAGTGATAGATATATTAGCTCATTCTCATGCTGCTAATAAAGACATACCTGAGACTGGGTAATTTTTAAAGTAAAGAGGTTTAATGGACTCACAGTTCCACATGGCTGGGGAGGCCTCACAATTATGGCAGAAGGCAAAGGGATGTCTTACATGGTGACAGGCAAAAAGAGCCTGTGCAGGAAAACTTCCATTTATAAAACCATCAGCTCTCAAGAGACATATTTACTACAATGAGAACAGTATGGGGGAAAACGCCCCCATAATTCAATTATCTCCACCTGGGTCTGTCCTTGTCACATGGGGATTATTAAAATTCAAGGTGAGATTTGGGTGGGGAAACACAGCCAAACAATATCAATAGGTAAATAATTCCAAATATAGATTATAAGGAACTCCATGAGATCCAAGAGAAAATAGAAAAAAAACCCCACAGAAATCAGAGAAAAAATTCAGAATATGAATTAAAACTTTACTAAAAGCATAGATTTTTTAAAAAATCAATTAAAACATTTGGAAATAAAAATTCATTGAAAGTTATAAAATATAGTTAAAATATTTTAAAAAGACAAAATCAAGCAGAAGAAAAAATTTCAGAGCTTTAAGACTGATCTTTTGAATTAGCATAGACAAAAATAAAGAAAAAATAATTTTAGAAAATGAAGAAAGCCTTCAAGTAATATAAGATTATGAAAAGTGACCAAACCCATGAATAATAGGCATTCCTGAGGGAGAAGAAAATGTAAAAAGCTTGGGAAACACATTTTAGTGAATAATTTAAGAAAACTTTTCTAGTCTAGCTAGAGAATAAAACATCGAATATAAGAAGTTCAGAGACACCTGGGAGAGACTGCAAGATGAACTTCATCAAGGAATAGTCATCAAACTATCCAAAGTCAACATGAAAAAAAAAAAATCCTAAAAGCAGCAAGAGAGAAGCATCTAATTACTTATAAAGGAAACCCCATCAGATTGACAAAGGATCCTTGAGCAGAAACCTTACAAGCCAGAAGAGAATGGAGGTGTGTCTTCAGCCTTCTTAAGGAAAACAAACAACCAAAAAAAAAACAAAAAACAAAAAACATCCAATAATTCTACTTTCTGCCACACTAAGTTTCGTAAGTCAAGGAGAAGTACAGCCTTTCCCAGAGAAGCAAATGCTAAGGAAATTCATCTCCACTAGACCAGCCCTACAAGATATGCTCATAGGAATTCTAAATATGGAAACAAAAGGACAGTAGTTACCATTATAAAAGCACACAAAAGTACAATTGTATCCTATAATGCAGTTACACAACTGAGGCTACAAATAAGTAACAATACTATGACAGGCACACAATCTCACATATCAGTATTAATCTAGAAAGTAAATAGCCTAAAGGCTTCATTTAAAAGAGATAGGCTAGCATTGGATTAAAAAAACAAGATCCAACATTGGCTGTCTACAAGACACTCACCTAATGGATAAGGACATCCATACATTCAAAGGGGTGAAAAAAGATATACCATGCAAATGGAAAACAAAAATGAGCAGAAGTAGCTATACTTATATAAAACAAAACAAACTTTAAATAAAAAACAAAAAAGGGAAAAAGAAGGTCATAAAGGATCCAATTCAACAAGAAGATATAAGTATCATAAATATATATGCACCCAACATCAGAACACCCAGATCCATAAAACAAACACTTCCAGACCTAAGAAAAGAGATAAACAGCAGTACAATAATAGTGGGGGGCTTTAGTACCTCCTTGACAGCACTAGACAGATCATTGAGGCATAAAATCAACAAAGAAATACTGGACTTAAACTGGACTTGAGGCCAAATGGACCTAACAGACTCTACAGAACATTCTACCCAACAGTAGAATATATGTTTTTCTCATCTGCACACACAACATTCTTGAAAATGGACCATATTCTTGGCCATAAAACAGATCTCAATAAGTTCAAAAAATCAAGATAATATCAAGTATCTTCTTGGACAGCGTGGAATAAAAGTAGAAGTCAAAACCAAGAAGAAGTCTCACAACTATACAAATACATGGAAATTAAACACCTTGTTCTTGAATCATCTTTGGTTAAATAATGAAATTAAGGCAGAATTAAAAAAAATGAAACAAATGAAAATAGAGACACAGTATACCCACATCTCTGAGAGATAGCAAAATATAAGAGGAAACTTCATAGCACCAAATACATCAAAGGGATAGGAAGATCTCAAATTAACAACCTAACGTATCACATCAAAGAACTAGAAAAACAAAGCCAAACCAACCCCAAATCTAGCAGAAGAAAATAAATAATAAAGATTAGAGCAGAACTAAATGAGATTGAGACCACAAAATAAAAACCAATATAAAGGATCAATGATATGAATAGTTTCTTATTTGAAAAGATAAAATAGTTTGACCTCTAGCTAGTTTAACCAAGAAAAAGAGAAAGAAGATTCAAATACATACAATCAGAAATGATAAATGTGACATTATAACTGATACCACAGAAATATGAAAGATCATCAGAAACTCTCATGAACATCTTTAGGTGCACAACTAGAAAACCTAGAGGAAGTGCACAAATTGCTGCAAACATGCAGCCTCCTGAGATTGAACAAGGGAGAAACAGAATCCTGAACAGACCAATAATGAGTAATGAAATTAAGTCAGTGATAAAAAAGTCTCCCACAAAAACAATAAAAAGCCCAGGTCCAAATGGATTCACAGCCAAATTTTACTAGACATACAAAGAAAAATTGGTAAGAATCTTAGTGAAACCATTCCAAAAAATTGAGGAAGAAAAATTTCTCTATAACTCATTCTACAAAACCTGTATCATCTTGATTTCAAAATCAGGCAAAGACACAACAGCAACTAAAAACTACAGGCCAATATCCCTAATGAACACAGATGAGAAAATCATCAGCAAAATACTAGCAAATCAAAACCACTGAGGACTAAACTCTGATTTTTTTTCTTGTCCAAATTCCTGTCTAAGAGGCCTGGGGAGTCATGCCCTACAAATCATAAATTCTCATCAGATGAATTTTATTTGACTCTATATATTGTGACTTACTTTCCAACCTGACTCTGGCATAACATTACAAGACAAGGGAGAAAATAAAATATTTTACCCCAAATCATGTTTCTTTGCCATATTTTGAAATGGTCCTGCAAAACTCTTCTTTGTGGGGGAAAATTTGCTTATGTAAAGAATCTCTAGTAAACATAGCTAGATCTTTTTCTTCCAGACCCTCCCAATCCTAAAGAGATTAACTAAGATCTCAATAGGAAACATTTGTCAGCTATTGTCTCTAAGGGCAGCCACTATAAGACTTCAAAAGAACTTTGATCTCCACTATCTTTATCTTAACCCGAACATGCCCTTTCTATCAATCCCAGTCTTTAGACAAACTCAATCGTCAACCAGAAAATGTTTAAATTCACCTATAGCCTGGAAGCCCCCATACTTTGAATTTTCCTGCCTTTCTGGACCAAACCAATGTATTTCTTAAATGTATTTGATTGATGTCTCATGCCTCTCTAAAATGTATAAAACCAAGCTGTGCCTAGACAACCTTGGGCACATGTTCTTGGAACCTCCCGAGGGCTGTGTCATAGGCCATGATCACTCATATTTGGCTCAGAATAAATCTCTTCAAATATTTTGCAGAGTTTGACTCTTCATTGACACCATAAGCACATCAAAAAGATAATACACTACAATCCAGTAAGTCTTATTTCAGGGATGTGAAGAAGGTTCAACATTCGGAAATCAATAAATGTATTTCATCATATAAATAGAATAAAAACAAAACTGTATGATCATTGCAATAGATGCAGAGAAAGCTTTTGATAAAATCGAACATCCCTTCATGATAAAAAACCTCAACAGGCTAGGCATTGAAGAAACATACCTCAAAATAATAAAAGGCATATACTACAACCCATAGCCCACATCACACTGAATGGGGAAATGTTTAAATCATTCTTCCTAAGAACTGAAACAAGACAAAGATGTCAACTTTCACCACTCCTATTCAACACAGTACTGGAAGTCCTTTGCCAAGCAATCAAGCAAGGGAAAAAAATAAAATGCATTTCTCTGTAGAGAAAACTCTATAGACTCCTGCAAAAGACACTTAAATTTGATAAATGATTTTGGTAAAGTTTCAGGATACAAAATCAACGTGTAAAAAGAAGTAGCATTTCTATACACCAATAATGTTCAATATGAGAACCAAATCAATAACTCAATCCTATTTATAATAGCTACAAAGGATAATGAATATCTAAGAATATATCTAACCAAAAAGGTGAAAGATCTCTATAAGAAGAACTACAAGACATTAGTGATAGAATTGTAGATGACACAAACAAATGGAAAAACATTTCATGCTCATGAATTGGAAGAATTAATATCATTAAAAAGACCATACTTCAGTCCCAGCTACCCCGGAGGCTGAGGCAGGAGAATGGCATGAACCCGGGAGGTGGAGCTTGCAGTGAGCTGAGATTGCTGCCACTGCACTCCAGCCTGGGCAACAGAGTGAGACTCCGTTTCAAGAAACAAAAAACAAACAAACAAACAAAATACTTCACAAAGCAATCTAGATTCAATGCAATTTCTATGAAATTACTAACGTGATTTTTCACAGAATTAAAAAATACAACCCTAAAATTTATATGAAACCGGGAGAGAGGCTGAATAGCAAAGCACTACCAAGGGGGAAAAAAAAGCTGCAGTTATCACATTTCCTGACTTCAATTTATACTACAAATCTATAGTAAAAAAAACAGTGTAGAACTGGTACAAAAATAGACACACAGATCAATGGAATAAAATAGAGAACCCAGAGAGAAAGCCACCTATTTATAACCAACTGATCTTTGACAAAATCAATAAACATATACAATGTGGAAAGGATGCCCTATTGGGTGCTGAAGAAATTGGATTACCATATGCAGAAGAATGAAACTGGGTCCTATCTCTCATCATACTCCCAAATTAAAATGTTGTTGGATTAAATACTTAAATACAAGACCTGAAAGTTTAATAATCCTAGGAAAAAAACTAGGAAAAGTTCTTCTAGCCATTGACCTGGGCAAGGAACTTATGAGTAAGATCTCAAAAGGATATGCAAAAGTAGGCAAAGGGGACTTAATTTATCTAAAAATCTTCTGCACAACAAAAGATGTAATCAACAGAGAAAACAGACACCTACAGAATGGCAGAAACTATTTGTGAACCATGCAGTGACAAAGGACTAATATCCAGAATCTACAAAGAACTCAAGAAACAACTCAATAAGAAAATTTAAAAAAATCCCATTAAATGTGGACAAACGATATGAACAGACTTTTCTCAAAAGAAGAAATACACATGGCCAAGAAGCCTATGAAAAAAAAATGCTCAACGTCACGAATCATCACAGAAATGCAAATTAAAACTACAGTGAGTTACCACCTCACACCAGTCAGAATGGCTATTATCAAAAATTTAAAAACTGCAGATACTGGCAAGGATGCAGAAAAAAGGGAATGCTTATATACTTTTGATGGGGTTGTAAATTACTACAACCTTTATGGAATACAGTATGAAGATTTCTGAAAGATCTAAAAATGGAACTACCCCAGGACTCCTGCTACTGGGTATCTACCTAATAAAAAAGCAACTGTTATGTCCAAAAGATGCCTGAACTCATATCATTATCACAGCACTATCCACAATAGCAAAGTCATGGAAACAACTGTAGTATCCATCAATAGATGATTGGATAAAGAAAATGTGGTATATATATGTCATGGAATACTACACATGTGTAAAAAGAATGAAAACATGTCTTTTGCATCAACATGTATGGAGCTGGAAGCCACTATCCTGAGTGAAATAACTTAAAAACAGAAAATAAAATGCTACTTCTTCTCACTCGTAAGTGGGAGCTAAACAATGTGTACACATGGAAATATAAAGTTGAGTAATAGACACTGGGGATGCCAAAAGAGGGGATGCTGGGAGGGGCTGAGGGTTGAAAAATTACCCTTTGGGTACAATGTTTACTATTCAGGTAATGGTTACACTAAGAGCCGAGACCTCACCACTATGTAGTATATCCGTGTAACAAACCTGCACATGTATACTTTGAATATGTAAAAATAAAAAACTAAATAATAAGAAACAAAAATGACAAACAGCAAGTGATGTTAATTTTCTCCTCAAGGATCTCATACTCCAGTGTGGAAAATACATTAATAAACAAATAATTGTATATTTTGATGTATGTATTATATAAACAATTATTTACATTTAGTTATCTATTATTCTAGAAATTAACTATCAAAAAGAATTGCCTAACCTGTCTAATATCAGGTTAGGCAATGTTTTTGGAAAAATTGGAAACAGGTTCAGAAATATGAAAACAAAGATTTCCTTTTACCAAATATATGTGGATCCCATGATTCTTAGTCCTTTATAAAATATGCTCTTAAAAAGCCTGAAGATTGTCAACATGTTTGAGCATGTTGTCATTTGGAAAACAGCATCCAATTCATTTATCTCTTCAACAGATATTTATTGGGAAGCTACTATGTGCCATAAATAAATGTAATCATTCACTTAGATAAAAATGATAAATATATAGTACTCAGAGTACAACTATTATGCTGAGGAGTTAAATTAAAAGATAAATCAGATTTTCAGTGGTTCTTAAACTAATCATTACAAATAATGTCTGTTATTTTACTTTTGCTCTATGTTATGCTGTTCATTTGTGTACAACTGAATTATAAACTGAAAGGTGTTTGTAGACTTTCATTCATATTTGTAGTATTTTAAATTGTTTTTGTTATTAGGAAACATTAATTTTTCCCATGTCTGAATGATAATATAATGGAAAATATTTTCTATATTAATTGTTATATTTGAGATATTTTCAAATATCATCTTGTATTGTCTTAGAACCTTATTGAGTCCAAGGACCAATACTCAACATTTATATTTTTCTATTAATCAATCATCTTATTGATTATTACATATATCATATTGCCTAATTTTTAAATTTTTGTTTAGGCTGTCCCTCACACCTTAATAGCTTTTCATTGGATCCAGAGATCTTCTAATCTACAGGGTTAGGAGCACAGATTTTAATCTACAGGGTTAGGAGCATGGTTCATAAATACTTCCTGAAAATTCAAGCTCATAATGCTTATATTTATTTTGAATTCCTATTTTACAGTGAAAATTACAGTTGAACTGTACATAATCCTGTGATAACTTTATATTAAAGAGTTGATGACTCATCCAGAGCAGTTTATAATATCAGTATTTATTAATTATATATTAATTAATATTTCCATGTCAAGATATACTTTCTTTGATATTAATGGCAATCTAGATTTTTATGTTCCAAGAAAAAGCACAATTATAAAAAATTATTTTATTTATTTTCTTCTGTTTTATTGTAAGGTATGACAATATATCTCCGCTTGATTCTTTTATTACTATACAACAAATGTCCACAATGTATGATTATTATGACAGGTTTCAGATTGTAGCTTGTATTATCCCAGCAACATGACTAACGAATCTGTCAACTTTTAACATTAAAAGTTTGTGAGCCTGTTGAACTATTGGTGGTTGAATTGAAAGATGATTTAATAAATAATCTTGGCACATAAAAAGGAATATAAATGCAAATTTAAAATACGAACTTCATACATATACATTTACATATAGAGTGTAAACACAAAACACACTACACACACACACACAAGCCCAAGGTTCAACATACCCAACAGATTAAGTGACACATTATAATTTCACAAGGATTAATAAGTGTATTCAGTTTTAAAATAAAAGTGAATATCTTTATACTTATATCTTTATAAATTCAAAATTATACAGGAATTTGTTCAACAGCTACATACCACTTATAAAAGAATAATCATTCATGGATCTTTCTGAGAAATACTTCTCAGAAAGTATTTATATCATATTAATTATGTATTATATTAATTTATAAAATCTATATTTTAGTTATAAAGATTAGCATTGATTTATTTCATAACATATTGTTTCCTTAACAATATTGTACATAATCTGCATTTGAAATGCTTTTTTTGTCCATGAATGATTTTTCATGGGCTAATATAGCAAACATTTATTCAGCATGTAATGTGTACAAAAGATTCTTGGGTATATAAGAAATATAAGAAAATTTGAAGCATTGAGGTGAGATATATTTTGAAAAATAAGAAGAACTACAAATTAATTAAAATTCTGTTTATAGAATAAATTTTCCATTCTCAGATTGAAGAGTTGTGCTAATGTTTCTACCATGTAAATATAAGCTTTCCAAATGTAATAGAAAACAAAAGATATTAGTATTGCCTACTTAGCCTCAATAATTTAATATAAATATATTAATTTAGGTCAAGCACAGTCTTGAATTCCACATTATAAATATATTATACTTTTAAAAATTTCTCAAAACTCCACATTCACAGCATAAAGAATGCAATAATAAAATCAGCAGCTATTGAACCATAGTGTACATTGGGTTTATGTATTCTGAAATCTTTATGACTGGCTTAGTTGTCGTAAAGGAAATGTGTTATCATGAAGGAAATCGGCTTGAGTGGCACAAAATATTTATGCTTAATTCCTGCCAAATCACTTTCGAAACTTATAATGTATGATTCATTTGCAAAACATTGAGTGCTATAGAACTTCAAAGGTATTTGAAAGTGAGTCATTGAGAACAGCAGTTCAGCAAAGAGTACATGATATGCTGTTCCCTGTGCCTCAATCAAATATTGGACAAACTCTCAAAGGCTGAGGCTAGATGTCGAATACCTAGAGTAGAACACTGTGATATTAATCTCAATTATGAGCCAAGTTCTTTATTTTTTGCCTCTTGCAAAGCTATTTCAGTGCCAGTCATCATTAATTCTTTCCGAAACTGTAAAAAAATCTGCTGAAAATTCTTGAAGAATATAAATTTCTTTGAAAAGATTGACAAGGTCATATCACATTATGATTTAGAACCAAATGATTTAAGCCTTTGCATTTTCATGAACTTCTAGTGGTTGACGATGACACACTGATATGATTGAAGTGTTGTAAGAGAAATAAAAATCTTGCAGTGCTGGGAAAGGAGTGATTTATGTATTAACTATTTCCTAGCTTTCATGACTATTGTAAAGATTTTGAGTAACATTAAAAGATAAATGAAGGCTACGGGTTTTTTTAAATAGCAAAAAATACTATCTTCTTAGTAGCAGAAAGTATTTGACACTACTGCTATCCTCTTAGTTGAAGAAACAGTTTGACTGATCTCTTGATAAATGCAACTTATTGGCTGGGGTGGGGGGCACACTGTTGACATTTTCATGGAAAGACATCAACGATGAATGATGAAAACCTACACAATTTTATCTAGCTATTACACGAAGTGAATAGAGTTTCAAGAGATTTCTAAAGCACAGCTACAACATATAATTTGGTTTGCATATTTATATAGCATATATATGTTGCAGCAGGTCATTTCTGATTCTAGCTTCAATTCTTACAGGCAGATGCCAGAAAAAGTCATATAATTATCTTAATTGGTCTGTAATAATGATAAATTAAGATTATATTCCATCTCGATAATATTACTACTATATTATTAGCAAGATGTATTATTATGTATTTTCACTATGAACTAATATTGTACATTGGATCATGAATTTGGGAAAAATAAATGGAAAATGAAGATAGAAATACATTATTTGGAAGTTGAATCACTACATATTATCTATTATCTCTGAAACTGCATTATTGCCACTATGTTCTCAAAATTATGTTTTTCTTCGTGTGTGTGTGTGTGTGTAAGCACACATACATGTATTTGTCATTTCATCATCATTGACTTGGGTATGAGTCATTAAAAATGCTTGGCATTTATATTGAAACTTTAAGTTTTCAGACATTTTGAAAAGATCTATAAAATGTTTAAATTTTGATTCCATTAATCATACAAGGTTAATAACAGAGATTATCACAGCATATGCTTGGGTCTAATAGTTATTCTGGAATTGTTCTGTTCAGGGCCCACTCACTAAAGCAAAAATGTCTCTACTTAAGAATTCTTAAAAAATGAATGCTTGCTTTCAGATACTCCAGTGAATTCTAAACAAGCCATAGTAAATAAAGAGATTCTTCATGTGTCAGAGGAAACACGGGATTGAAATGTTGATCAGAATTTACTGAGTGTGTCTTTATGTTTACTGCTGTTTTTAGATTCTCTCGTTTGTTCAACATTTAATATTTTATTTTAAAGCATATATTGAATGCCTATTCATTAGCAGGCACAGTTCTAAATGCTGAAAAACAATGTGGAAATCATAGCATTTCCCTCACCTGGGGGAACTTCATAAGGAAGATGCTAATTTTCAGTAAAAGTAACATGTAGAAGATGGGCAGGCATTCTCAATAGTCCTTTACATAAATCCTATATAAAACCTACAGAAGAGTCCAAATCTCCGTTCATGTTTTCAATGATAAATATTCAAGTGAATAAAGTATTTAGGAATTTTAAAGTATTATGCAAAGAACAATTAAAATCTAGTGCCACAAATATACACAAGTTTTAATGTATTTTCATTCATTTCATCGTTTATTTTACTTTCCTTGATATTTTGTCAAAGCATTAGGGGAAAAGTACACTCTGTTTTTTGGGAGGCCTTTTATTATCTGATAAAATAAATGAGACTTTCAGTATTTGCATGGGAGCAGATGAAGGACCCCAAATTCTTAAAATGTAAGAATGTAGATCTACTCTTTATTATTTCTTGGAAACTAGCTTGTTTTTGCACCACCATCTCCACATCTGAATAATTTAGCAAATTAAAAAGTAACAAAGGGAATAGCTCTGTAGCGCTTGACTGCAAGTGAATAGAACAAAACTAAAAAATAATGTATAACCCAAATTATTTTGCTTGGCTCTTTTTGTTTTAATCTTGGTAAAAAACATATACCATGAGATCTCGCCACTTAAGGAACCTTTTAGTGCAGTACAGTATTGGTAACTATAAGAAAAATTTTATGAAGCAGATGTCTAGAACTTTTTTTCTATCTTGCATGACTGAAACTCTGTACTCATTGAATAGTAACTTCCCTTTCTCCCTGACCCAGGCCTGGCAACAATGATTCTATTTTCTCTCTTTATGAGTTTGACTACTTTCTTTAGATATCTAGTATAAGTGGAATCATGTAGTATTTGTCCTTCAGTGAATGACTTATTTCACTTAACATGATGTCCTAAAGGTTTATCCATGCTGTAGCATACAAGAGGATCTCCTTCTTTTTATGGATGAATAATATTCCATTATATATGCTATGTCACATATTATATAGTCCATTGTATATATATTCTATCTATCTATCTATCTATCTATCTATCTATCTATCTATCTATCTCTATCTCTATCATCTATCTATCATCCATTTATCTACCTGCACCACGTTTTCTTTCTTTTCATTTTGCCTATAGATTTGACAATTTAATTAAAATGGACAAATTCCTTGAAAGACAAAAACCACGAAAGCTCACTGAAGAGGTAGTATATTACCGAGAAATTCCTTTTTAACATTTTTTTTCAGTAGTTTTCTTTTTTCTGTTTTGTTTTTTTGTTTTCTTTCTAGGTGTGCCGTGGCATAATTGGTATACGAAAGTTGCACATAGTTAATGTATACAATTTGGTGAGTTTGGACACGTGTATACTCATGCTACCATCACCATAATCAAGGTAATAAAAATATCCACCACCTTAAAAAGTTTTTTTTGTGTCCCTTTGTTATTTTTGTTGTTGTTTTGTGTTTCAAACACTTACCATGAAATATATACTCAACATATTTTTAAGTGCATAATACCTTATTGTTAACTATAGGCACTATGTTGTACAGCAGATCTCTGGAACTTACTCATCTTGTATAATTCCAACTTTACACCAATTGAACAACTCCCCATCTCCTGTCTCCATCCTCTGGTAACCAATATTATATTGTCTACTTCTATATTTTAAATATTCTAGATGCCTCATGTAAGAGGAATCATGCAGTATTTGTCTTTTTGTGACTGACTTATTTTATATAGCACAATACCTACCCAGTCCACACATGCTCCTGCAAATGGATGGATTTTCTTCTTTCTAAACGGCTGAATAATATTTCATTGCATATATATATATATATATACCATGTTTTCTTTATCTATTCACCTGTTAATGAACATTTGGGATGCTTCCCTATCTTAGCTATGTATATAATGCTGCACTGAATATAGGAATATAGATATCTCTTTGAGATCATGATTGCAACTCCTTTGGCTATATACCTAGAATTAAGATTGCTTAATCAAATATTAGTTCTATTTATAACTTCTGATGGACCTTCATACTGTTTTTCACTGTGGCTACACCATTTTACATTCCCACCTACAGTGTACAAAGGTTCCATTTTTTCCACAACCTCACCAATTCTTGTTATATTTTTAAAAATAATAGCCATCCTAAAAGATGTGAGGTGATATCTCTTTCTGGTTTTGATTCGCATTTCTATGACGAATAGCTATGCATTTTTTCATATACTTGTTGACCATTTGTATGCCTTCTTTGGAGAAACAGCTATTCAGTTTCCTTGCCCAATTTTAAGTTGGGTTATTTGTTTCTTTGCTATTGAGTTGTAGGAGTTCCTTATATATTTGGAATATTAACCCCTTATTAGATAGAAGGTTTGCAAATTTTTTTTCCTATTCCATAGGTTGCCTTTTCATTCTGTTGATTTCTTTGTTGCACAGAGGCATAGTTTGATAGAATTCTGTATTCTATTTTTACTCTTGTTGCTTGTGCTTTTGATGTCATAGCAAAGAAAGTATTGTTGAGACTAAAGTCAAGAACATTTCTCCTATGCTTTTTTCTAGCAGTTTTACTGTTCCTGATCTTACACTCAAGTCTTTAATCCATATTGAGTCTCCAATGGTTTCTTCTAGGAGTTTGACTGTTCCAGACTTTACATTCAAGTCTTTAATCCATATTGTTAATTTTTGTATATTATGTAAAATAAGAACTCAATTTCATTCTTTTTCTTCTGGATATTCACTTTTCCCACCTCTATTTTTTGAATAGACTATCTTTTTCCCATTGTGTATTCTTCTTACCCTTGTCGAAGAATAGTTAACTATAAGATAAGTAGATTTATTTCTGGGAGTTCTATTCCATTCCATTGCTCTACTTTTATGCGAGTGCCACATTGTTTTGTTTTGATTACTAAAGTTTTATAACATGTTTTGAAATCAGAAAGTGTGATACCTCTAGCTTTTTCCTCCTGCTCAAAACTGCTTTGGCTAATCAAGGTTTTTTGAGGTAGCATATGGATTTTAGGATTGGTTTTTCTATTTCTGTAAAAAAAAGTCTTAGGATTTTGATAAAGATTGCACCAACTCTGTAGTTTTCCTTGGTTAGAATGAACACTTTCACAATACTAATTCTTCCTATTCACGAATAAAGGATGTCTTTTCATTTACGCATGTCTAATTTTTTCGTTAGTGTTTTATAGTTTTCAGCATAGAAACCTCTAATATTGTTAGGTTTATCCCTCAATATTTTATTCTTTTTGGGGCTATTGTAAATATAATAGCTTCTTTTTTGAGAGCTCATTCTTGGTATATAAAAATGCAACTGATTTTTACATTGATTTTGCAACTTTACTGAATTTGTTTATTAGTTCTGATAGACTGTGTGTGTGTATAGTCTTTAGGGTTTTATTCATAGTGTACTGTTAGTTCTTCCTTTCCTATTTGGAAGTCTTTTATTTCTTTTTCTAGCCTAATTGCGCTGGCTAGGATTTCCTAGTATTATGTTGAAGGAACTGGTAAGGCTGGACATCCTTGCTTTGTTCCAGATACTAAAGAAAAAGTTTTCAGTTTTCTACTGTTTAATATGATGTTAGCTGTGAGCTTGTCACATCTGGGTTTATTGTGTTGAGGTAAGTTCCTAATTTGTTAAGGATTTTTATCATAATAGTGTATTAAATTTTATCAAACGGTTTTTCTGTATTTATTGAGATGACTATGTGTTTTTATTCTTCATTCTATTAATAATGGTGTTCCATAGTCTCATATGCTTTTCTCACTCTTTGCATTCTTTTTTTCTTTTTATTCCTCTGAGCTAATAATTTCAAATGACATAACTTCAAGTTTGCTGATTCTTACTTCTGCTTGATCAAGTAGGTTGTTCAACTTCCTTAGTGAAGTTTTTAGTCAGTTATTGTATTATTTTCTTTAAAATTTTTTATTTAGATAAAATATACATATATAATTTATTATCTTTACCATTTTTAGGTTTACAGTTTAGTGGTAATAAACACATTTATATTCCATTTTTCCCATTTATCATCCCCACCACCACCATTTGCTGGCCTCTGGTAACCCCCAGTCTACTCTCTATCTTAATGAGATCCACTTTTTTAGTTCTTGAATATGAGTGAGAATATATGATATTTGTCTTTCTGTGCTTGGCTTATTTCACTTAATATAATGGCCTCCACTTCCATCCATGTTACTACAAATGACAGGATTTCATTCTTTTTAGGGCTGAGTAATATTCCATTGTGTATATATAATATGTTTTCTGTATCCATTCATCTGTTGATGGGCACATAGGTTGATTTCATATTTTTGACTATTGTGAATACTGCTGCAATAAAATGAGAGTGCAGACATATCTTTAATATATTGATTTCCATTCTTTTGGATATATACACAGTAGTGGAATTGCTGAATCATATGGAAGTTTGAGTTTGAGTTTTTTGAAGAACCTTCATACTGTTCTCCACAGTGGCAATACTAGTTTACATTCCCACCAACAGTGTGTGTATGAGGGTTCCCCTTTCTCCACATCCTCACCGGCACCTGTTATTGTCTGTCTTTTTGATGTAAGTCATTTTGACTAGGGTGAGATGACATTGCATTGTGATTTTGATTTGCATTTTTCTGATGATTAGTGATGTTGATCATTCTTTTTCACATACCTCTTGCCCATTAGTATGTCTTCTTTTAAGAAATATCTGTTCAGATATTTTGCCCATTTTAAAATCAGATTGTTTATATTTCTTCTATTGAGTTGATTGAGCTCCTTATATATTTTGGTTATCAATGCCTTTTCAGATGGGGAGTTTGCAAATATTTTCTCCCATTCTCTGGTTTGTCTATTCACTCTGTTGATTGTTTCCTTTACTGGGCAGAAGTGGTTTCGTTTGATGTAATCCAATTAGTATTTCTGCTTTGGCTGCCTGTACTTTTGCGGTTTTACACAAGAAATGTTCACCCAAACCAAAGTCCTGGAGTGCTTCCCTAATGTTTTCTTCTAGTAGTTTTATAATTTCAGGTATTAATGTCTTTATTTTGATTTTTTTTAATGTAGTGTCTAGAATTCTTAAACTTCAAAATTCTGTTTGGGTCATTTTTATATTTTTCTCCCTGTTGATATTCTCATTTTCTTCATGCATTTTTTTTTCTTTTTTTGAGACAGAGTCTTGCTCTGTCGCCAGGCTGGAGTGCAGTGGTGCAATCTCAGCTCACGGCAAACTCTGCCCCCCGGGTTCAAGTGATTCTCCTGCCTCAGCCTCCTGAGTAGCTGGGATTACAGGCGTTCACCACCATGCCCAGCTAGTTTTTGTATTTTTATTAGAGACAGGGTTTCACCATGTTTGCCAGGATGGTCTGGATCTCTTGACGTCGTGATCCACCCATCTCAGCCTCCCAAAGTGCTGGGATTATAGGCATGAGCCACCACGCTCGGCCTTCCTCATGCAATTTTTAGCTCTTGAAAATCTTTAGGATGGCTATCTTGAATTCATATCAACTAATTCATATACCTCTGTTTTTTTAAGCCTTGTTTTCCGGAGACTTATTTTGGTCCTTTGCTAGGACCATGTTTCTCCCTTTCTTTGTGTTATTTTAGAACTTTCTGTTAGGATTTATTCATCTGAAAAAAATAGCCTCCTCTACTTGTCTTTATAAACAGGCTTTGTACAGTGGAAGACCTTCATGAATCAGCCTGGCTAAAGATTCTGGGAGCATCTGAAACCTTTGCAGATGAGATGCAATTTCTTTGAGCCTGTGCATGCAAATTTCTGAGAGGCTTGACAGGAGCTTTTACTCTCTTGCCCCCTCTGGTGTCTGCCTGCACCAGACACTCAAGTTCTCTGGTTCTATGGTAGCAAGTTGCCCTTCCCTCTTTTGGTCTCAGCAGCAACCAGGCATCAAAAGTATCTCAGCCCCCTGTCAGTTCCCTAAGTCAGGAGAGACAGATATCAGCCTCTTGGGAAGCACTCCAAGTAGCCAGAATTTCAGACGCAAGTTCCACTCTTGTCCCTCTTATCTGAATGAGAAACCTCAAATTGTATGTCTTCTGATTACACTGACTCATGGCTGCTACAGCAAGTTGCCCTCTTGATCATCTGTGTTCCCAACACCTTCTAGGCATTCAAATATTAATTCTGTCAGTGCTCAGAGTGTGTAACATGTATAAAAACCTTCCAGTGAGAAAATTATACAACATTTTATTTGCTTTTATAGGAAAGATGGAAAATCATGTAGCTACATAAGGCAAGAGATAGCAGTGGCGAATAAAGGCCACTGAGTCAAAAGAAAATATGCGTGATACAGCAATCCAAAAAACCTATAATTTAAAAGGACATTATTTAAGCTGATTTATTAGTGCAGTGATTGATTTACCTTAAAAAAGAAAAAACAATGTTAAGCTTTGAACTCCACAAGAAAGTATAGGTCTCTACTTTGGAGAAAAAGACCCATCATAAAGGTTTCGGTGAATTTACAAGTTGAGTAGAGATACAGTCTCCGCTTATAGAAGGTACATGCTTCTTCCTAACCTACCAGCAAATGATGGCTAAAAAGATCATTTAAACAACCAAATCCTATGTTCTGTTAAGGAACTCAATTATGACCTAGGTAGACAGGAAATGGGTTAATAAGAATCTGCTCAACCTATTTTCAAGAAATAGGCACCTATTGAACTTAAGACCAAACCCTTTATTCATAAAGACGAGCACTAGAGTACACTACAATAGTGGATGCTTATATTTTGCTTTCTACATGTCAGGTACTGTTTTTCAGTGCTTTACATTTATAAGCTAAATCTGAAAAAAAAAAGCTTATTGAGATAGGAAGTATTATTTATGCCCCATTTCAACAGTGAGCAAAAGAATATCAGAGTGGTTCAGTAACATATTTGAAGCCACACAGCTACAAAGTTCACAATTTGAAAGCACTTAATCTGGCTCTAGTAGCTTTGTTATTATTATTATTATTAGCTTAAGTATTTTAAAGTTATTGCAAATGTAGCATTTTATCCCTGAATAATTTAATGTTCATTTTACAAAATATAAAACCATTTCCTTCTTAGACAAAAATAACATAATCATGTATAATTAACAATAATTCCTTACTATCATCTAGAAGCTGGTTCATTTCTATAGTTATTCCCAATATGTTCTTCACACTAGTAGGTTTGTTTAATACGGAATCATGGATTGTATCTTTTTGTTACATCCTTTATGTCTCTTTTAATTTAGAAATGTCCTATAACAACAGCCCTGTTTTAATGTGGACAATCTTGTAGAATGCCCCATATTTTTGAATTTCTGTGATAGTTTCTTCCGGCGGTCATTTAGTTAATCCACTAAGCCTTTACTATTTCTTAGAAACAAGAAGTTATATTTCTTAGAAACAGGAAGCTAATTCATTAAGCCTTTGCTATTTCTTAGAAACAGGAAGTTATATCTAAGTGTTGGTAAGATTCAAATTAAAATTGTTTGGCAACCTTAAATAATTAATGATGTACAGTTTTTTTATAGTATAGTTAAAATGAGGAGACTCATCCTATCTGGTTGACCTACTACTAATACGACTAAGGATTAACCAATGATTCCACAGTGGGTCAACATGATCCTTCCTTTGTTTATATGCTGTTCTTCAGATGAATGCCCAGGCCCACATCAGCCATTTTCCTAGTGATTTTCATTCCAATTAGTAAAACATGCATGAATAATTTTTTTTTTTTGAGACAGGGTCTTGCTTTGTAGTCCAGGCCAGAGGGCAGTGGTGCAACCATAGCTCACAGCCTCAATTTTCTGGGCTCAAACAATCCTCCACCTCAGCCTCCTAAGTAGCTGGGACTACAGGCATGCATCACCATGCCTAGCTAATTATTATTATTATTATTATTTGTAGAGACAATGTTTAACTACATCACTCATGTTGGTCTCCAACTCCTGGGCTCAAACAATCCTCCCCTCTTGGCCTTCTAATGTGCTGGGATTACAGGTGTGAGCCACTGTGCCAGGCTTAAATTTTTATTAGGGTTGCATGTTGATAGTTTCCTAGTTGTGTTGTTCTTTGAATATGTATTCGTTAGCTACTTTTTTAAGATTTAAATTTAAAACTTTTGTGGGTATTTAGTATGTGTATGTATTTATGGTGTACACGAGATATTTTTATACAGGCATCCAATGGGTAAAAATTATATGAAGCTAAATGGGGTATCCATCACCTCAAACATTTACCCTTTCTTTGTGCTACAAACAATCCAATTATACTCTTTCAGTTATTTTAAAATACATAATAAATGATTGTTGACTGTAGTCACCCTGATTTGCTATCAAATACTAGATCTTATTCAATCTATCCAATTATATTTTTGCACACATTAATCATCCCTACTCCCTACATCACCTCTCAACTACCCTTCTTACCCTCTGGGAACCAGTATTCTGCTATCTAACCCCATAAATTCAATTATTTTAATTTTTTGCTCTCACAAGCTATTAAAAGAGAACTTTTTTAAAATAGGTTAAACTGTTTGGTTATCATGAAAAATAACTCCTACTGCAAAGGCAGACTACGTTAATTTTTCTCCTTTAATTATGATACTCGAAAGTAAAACTTTGGTTATAAATCAGCTTAGGTGGTGAGAATGATACTTTTTCGGGCTTTCTCTTTTTGAAGTATCATTTTAGACTTATGGATTTTCATAAACAATGTGTTTCAATTAACTAAAGTCATTACTTGTTTGATGCTCAAATTGGCATGCTTTTTTTTTTTCACTGTTTTTGTTTTTTCAAGTTGGATCCTGGGTCTTTTTATCACAGCTTTGTTAACCTTTAAAATGTTATCTGTTTTCAGTAACAATAAAATATTTTAAGTACTAAATGTTTTCCTTACCAAAACCTAGTTATTTTTAGCTGTAAATGGCTTTGAAGTCTAAAATGCATATTTCAAGAAAATAATTGCAAGAAAATATAGTTTCTGGGCCAGTTCAATGTTCAGAACAATAAAATATGTGTATCAAAGAAACCTTCATGTTCTGCAAATGTATCCAAGAAATTAAAGTGAAATTAAAAAGAAGAAAATATGTATATCAGAAATTATGAGTTTTTAATAATACTTTCAGTAAACTTTTAGCTGAATAAATAGTATAACTCATTTGATTTTAGAATGTTTCTTGGCTGAAAATATTGATTCATGTATTATTTACTTCCTGTTACAATGCACAAAGGCAGTGATTTGTGTGTACCAGTAAGTTACAAATTAAAAATCCAAAATAACTTAAAATGTTTTGAAGTCTATTTTTGATTTTTAGAATATATCTTACTAAATATATACAAAATTAAACTACAGACTTATTTGTAAAACGTACTTTCTGTAGTTTAGTTTCTAATTTGATGCATAGTTAGCTTCATTCATTTTAGAGAATTCTTTTCTATTTGAAGAATTTATGTTTGGATTTTTGTCAATTTAATAAGTGAGAAACTATATATTAGTGCTTTTAATTTTTATTCCTCATATTATGACTGAAGTTGAACAATGTTTTTACATGTTGAAGGCTATTCATATTTCTTTCAATAAACTTCCTTAAATGTTGATTATGAATTTTTGTCTTGGGCTACTTTCTTCTGGATTCCTAGCTTGTTTTATATTAAGCTAATTAGCTTTTTGTCTATGTTATAAATTATAAAAGATATATTTAATATAAATTATATCAATTATATAAATATAAATTATCAAATATATCTTTTGATACATTAATATATTTTGACTTTGTCAATGTAGGACTTTTGAATTTTAGCCAATCAAACCAATTTTTTTCTCTTAATGTCTTTTGCACTTTGAGTCCTAGTTAGAATTACATTATCCACTTCTAGGTGATAAAGTAATTTGGCCAGATTTCCTTCTACTAATTGTATGGTTTTATTTATTTATGTCTTACTTTTTTTAATTTATGTGAAGTTTATCTTGCTAGACCATATGTGAATTAAAACTTGTTTTTCCAAATGACTACCAAGTACTCACAAAGTTCTTTATTAATAATTTATTTTTAGCCCACAGATTTGAGATGTATTGATCATAATCTTAACTGGTATTCAATGATATCATAATGAAGATATACTAGCCATGAATTTTAATTGATGAGATGAAAAGGCATCCAATTATAACTCAAATCCAGATTTACTAAGCAAATAGATAGATTTTCAGCCATAGTAAGAGATTTTTGCCTAGTTTTCTCAGTTCTTAGAAATTCCAATATCGCACAAAAAAAAATTTTTAGAAACAAAAATGGATTACTTTTATATTTGAGATATTTTGTGTTAATTATTTTCTCTACTTTATTCTTTTGTATATAATTTTATTCTTATACCAAAAGGATTACATTTATATTTGCAATAAGCACAAATTAAATTATTTAAATATAAGATTATACACAAAGAGATACAAATAGCTTTTAATTCTAGATTGTTTTATTGTCTGGAACCCTGAGTTAAAACTGTTTTTTTCATGTAGAAGTTTCTAATAAACAAGAGATTACATAATGTTAATATGAGATTAGAATCTCCGTCATACTTTGGTAAGCCAAAAGTGAATGTTTCATGTCCAGAAAAATATTTCTTGAAATATTTTAATTATAATAAGTAAGTATACATTAAAAATAAGATACATCCTGCCCACATTACCTTAGCTAGGAATTGAACTAAATTAAATTAACTCTCCTAAAGAACTTGGATAAGAGTCCATTCATTCTTAGTTATCATTTGCTAAAATTAGGGCATAAGGTAAATTGTTGGAAACAGAGTACTTATATATTACCTAAAAATATTACCCAGGAAAGACAAAGTTGCCTTAATTTTAAGTTTTCTTGTTACATCATCAATTACCTGTTTTTTTATGGCAGAACTATTTTAACCTGGTTTTTCAAGCTTAACGCTTATTGTTTGAATGAAATAGATCTCAATTTGAATGTAATCAAAGGGACGTTTTATTATAAAAGAATTGACTCAGGAGGAGTTATAAACTTTTCCTTGAGATTTAGTAAAACATGGCAAATTTTCTGAAAGAATTAAGAAAAAGCTTGGCTAATATGTTGCAAGAATGCAACACTTATATGGGTACTAGAATTGTAAACATAAAGTGACACTGTTTGCGAAAGAATGTATTGAAATGCTGTTTCTCTGAATTTTGTACTCAGGTTTATAGAAAAGTTATAAGTACTAATTCTAAGTTTAGTACTGATTAAAGAAAAAAATAAAGTCGATCTCCAGCATTTGAGCAATAAGTAACTTACAGAAAAATTTAACACTCACAGAGCCCTATGAGATTCATTGTGGGTACTCATAACCATTAAGAAAAGACTTAATACTTTGTTTTCTCTTATTCTGTAACATTAAAAAGCAAATATAAAATTTTTCTGTTTTCTAATATTAAAGAAATAAATGATTTATGGGTTTATGTGAAGTACAGCCCTAAAGAGTTTATCTTTTCGAGGCTTAGAATCCAAGGAAAGGCTGTAATGCTTAAATTTTTTTATTATGGTGATCAAAAGGCAAATATAAATATTTGCTGAGTTATCTAACATCAACCAATTTTTGAGACACTGAAACAGGTATGAACACAATTAATTGTAATTTATTGCATAATGCAATACTCACAATAATAGAAAAACAATAAAACTGTTACCACACAAAAAAAATGGATTATCTGGTGATTTTTGTTGAGCATAAGGAACACTTCTTAGAAATGACCTATTACTTAGACCTTGAGCAAGGTCTAAGGTCTTGAAAGATAAGTTGGATTTCAAAAGCTGGAAATGAGAGAATGTGTGTGTTTGTGAAGAGGGGAAAAGGGTTAGGCTACTGTATCAGGGATAAAAAGCATGTATAAGAAAGAAAGACTATTTCAGTACGAAAATAGATCAAAGAGAGTTAAAGATAAGAAAGTTAAGAATATAAGCCCAGAGAAGTATGTTGTTCTTGTTATAACCATCAAACAGAGATAGATAGAAATAATAGATGATAATCCTGTAAGATTGAAAAAGAGAGTTACATGGTCTTAAAAATGGACATTTATTTATTTATGTAAATAGATCTCAGATTTTTTATTATTGTCATAAAATATACATAACAATTTACCATTTTAACAATTTTTATGTGTACAATTCAGTGGCATTAAGTACATTCCTTAGGTTTGGCAACACTAAGTGAAAAATTAATAACTGTATTATATATTTTATTTATTGTCAACAATCTTTTAAAACACTTGGAGTCATCACTCCTATTTTCTCAATTCATAAAATCTATTTAGTTTATTAGATACCTTAAGATTTTTTTAAAAAAGCAACACCAATTTATGTCAAAGGCAGGAACCCAGGATGTTCCATATTTTTATATATACTTTAATCATGGATAAGTCATTGAGTCTCTCTGGTTCTGTACTTCCTCATTTGTAGTTTAGAATATTAAACTACATAATCAGTAAAATTCTGTTTATATACAAACAGGGCATGTGATCATGCAGTCATACAGAGCCCCAAGCTTACCAGAGCACTGTGCTTAGATTTAAGCCATCCTAAAATTCTTAGTAAGTTTTGAATAAGTAGGCTCAAATTTTTATTTTCCACTGGGCTCTGTGGAAAATAACTGGTTTTATGACAAAACGAGCTTGGTGAGACCCTTAAACATATCCTCCTTGTCTTTTTTACCATATAGAAAAGGAAATTATCTAAGGGAAAATGTGAGGATAAATAAACATCAGAAAAATTAAACTCTCATACCTTCACCTCCATATATACAGCACTATTCTTAGGACTGAAATTGAATCACTTTGATTGCCCACAGAGAAAAGTAAAGCATTTTGATTTACCAACCCAAGAGCTTTCTAAATGTTCTTTTCAGGCAATATCTTTAAACAGCAATGCAGTTATGACAGGTTGGATTACAGCATTTAGCACTTTTCCAGGAGTTTTTAGATTTTACATGCTTTCTGCCTTTCAGAAAGATTTGTGCCAGACATCTCAGATATGAAATAAATATATTTTTCTCGCGTTTTCTGGAGTGCATGATGTAACCCAAGCATTGATGGTAAATCTATTTTCTCCTCTCAGAAAAACATGAATAGCTGGTGGTCTCCAAAAATTTACTTCTCTCTAGAATATAAAATTTAAAAATAATCAATCTATGAGCAGATACATAATCTATAGTTTGAAAGAAAGCTTCTGATAATTTATATCTTGGAATTTGGTAATTAAAGGAACAATATTAAACTAATGTGTTAATGAGTAAATAATAGCTTTTTCATGCCTTAGTGAGCAGGAAATTATCATGAGTTCCTGCTTGTGATATGAAAGCTGCAGATGGTTAATTACTATTAATATAGAAGGATTTGCTATAATAAACCTATTATTTTGAATTTCATATACTTCCTTCCATATTGCCATAGTCGCAATGTTTTGAAATGAGTCAGTTCTAAAAATGTTCACAAATATGTTTCCACCAACTAATTTTGTCTTCTGATATTTTAACCGTTAAAAAAGTCTTTCTCATACCCTTTCAAGACTACCCATAATACTGAATAATCTGATATTGCTTCCCATAACTCTTCAAATCTTTCTCCCTTGAAGGCATGACCTCCTTAATGTTTTGCAATTGGCCACAATTTTTCTAATGACAAGAATGGCTTTTCATTATTTCTACAAAAGTTTGTTAGGCACAGATTATATGTCATATCTTATGTTAAGTATTAGAAAAATAATATTGTACTGTGTATCACAGTCTCTGTGCATGGATTGTCTACCATTTTGAAAACTGTGCAAAAACGTAGACACAGTGCAAAAACATGATCACTGTGCAAAAACATGGTCAACTTCCATGTCTTCCAAACACTCTGTATGAAATATTAATGTTTTTTCTAATTATTTTGTATATGGACAATGATGTGAATTCTCTGAATTTAAGGACCTGGTTTAGTGTAAATCTAATTGTTATATTTGTATAATATAATGATAAATATAATTATTGGTTGTCTAGTCAAAAAGAGAACATGTTCAACATGGGAGAAAACAAGTACTCTTTCATTTTCAGGTCAGTCCCATTTTAAATAGCTTCTCACTGTGATGAGTAATCAACTTCTAATAGCAGGCATGTTATAACTGTTATCACACAACAATATGGTCCAGGCATATTATAACTTCTAAAGATAGGTCGTATCTTTTTTTCTAAAATAATTTAATGGTTGTCACTGGTCATGCGTCTGCAGGAAAATTTCCTTTTTTTCACAAATTAGACTATTTTCCTGATAATCTATTTTCTAGGGATATTATCAAATAGGACCATTCCTGAATGAAGCTTAAAATTGATTGTAATTCTTGCTCTGCTCATTGGGTTATTCTGACCTTCTCTTCATCACATGCTTATTTTAAGAGAACAAACTCCTTTTATTTGCTCAGATATACCAGAATATTTTGTTAAACAATATGTGATATATACTCCAATATAATCATTATAAATTATAGTTGTTATACTCTAAAAGTATTAAATATAATGAACACAATATAATCATTCTTAAAATTATATATATAATGTATACATATATGTATGGATTATACGTATATACCAAATTATATTTAGATTATATGGTGTATATATATAGATTATATATTCACCAATATATGGGTGTATATGTTGTACTATCTTCTCAATTTAAGTCATTTAAATAAACTACCTCCTAAAAATGGAAGATTGCACATATTTGAACTCCTCCTCTTTCAGAAACCTCACTCAAATGAGAGCAAAGAAATAAAAATGTTACCAACAAAGAAAAAGAGCTAGAGTAGGAGACAAGAATAAATACATGAATTCAACAAATTTTAGAAAAAATAATGTAGTTGGGTGGTAACTGTCATAGCAGAGCAGAGAAAGGTAAAAGATAACTTGCTGCCAAAACACTTATAAGGGAAAACCAGAACAAACTCTCTGAAAAATTTTCTAGAAACTCTACTGAATATGCCAGGAACTCTACTGAACATGTGTGGAAGGCCAGGATAATATATAAGGCTGAAAACAGAAAAATAGGTATCTCACTACACAGAATAGGCCACTACCCCTAATTCCTTTATTTAAACCTTTAATCTCACAGGAGAATGGAGGACTATTATTTATTTCTTATTCATTAGAAGTTTACGAGGTTCAGATACACCCAGACACATAGTAATAAAAATATGAGTTTGTGGACTGTGAACAGGAGCATTAAGTAAAAATCTGTATATTGAACTATTTGAAACCTCAGCTCTACTTTTCCTCCCTGATCCCATTACATTCCTTGCCAAGCATGTACAGCTTAAAAGGGAAGAGTTCCCTCATCCCCTCTGCAGAACATGTGACAGAAGTGTGGCTTGCTTCTTCAGTGACCCCCTGCTCAAATCCCTAGGAGGAGCATGCAGACAGGCAGGTCATCGGGGGTATTTTTGGACTCCAACCCCAAAGCAGCATCTTGCTGCTCCGGAAGCCCCAGTGGGCATGTGTTACAGTGTGCTCTTTCAGCTCAGCCGTCTGCAGGTGGCTTGCGTTAATCAGCTCAATTATACCCTCTGTTTTGTTGCAAGGACAGAGGGCTTTCTGTATCCTGGGTTCCTGCCCTAGAGAGTACTGGAAAAATAGGATCACATGTGGGTGTGGAGGATAGGATGGCTGCAAGGTTTTATTGAGAGGTGGAAGTAGCTCTCAGTGAGGCAAATGGGGAGCCAGAAAGGGGATGGAGTGGGAAGGTGGCCTGCCCCTGGAGTCAGGCTGCCCATTGGCCGGACTCTCCTCCAGCTGCCCGGACTCTCCTCCAACTGCCCCTGACTGAATTCTACGTTGTCCTGCTGTTGATGGCCTGCCGGTGTCTGCTAGTGTCTGTTGGTGTATCCTTCTGCTCCTCTTGACATCCAGTCACTTGTGTGTGTGCCTGCTACAGTACCAGGTTTCTATGGGCACAGGATGGGGGCATGATGGTCTAAAAGGCAACTTTTGGGGCACAAAAACAGAAATGCCTGTCCTCACTTAGGTCCCTGGGCACAGGCCCAAGGGCAGAGCCCTCACTGGGGACCGCACCCTTCTTTACCCAGCATTTCCCTGCCCCACTCCCCTATCACAGCTATGCATTGCTTAACAATGGGGATACTTTCTGATAAATGTGTTGTTAGGTGATTTTGTCGTTACAAACACAAGACTGTACTTACCTAAACCTAGATAGTATAGCCTACTACACAACTAAGCTATCTGGTATGGTCTATTGCTCCTGGGCTACAAACCTGTAGAATATATTTACTATACTGACTACTATAGGCAACTGTAACACAATGGTATCAGTATATCTAAAAATAAAAAGGTATAGGAAAAATATTGTATAAAAGGTTTAAAATGGTACACCTGTATAGGGGAGCTTCATTGTAATCTTATGGTAACACCATGAAATAAGTGGTCCACTGTTGCTCAAAACGTTGTTATATGATGCATGATTATACCTCTTTCTCCCACCTCTAGTTAAGATATTGGATCATTCTCTTCTAAAAAAGTGTAATGGCTTCAAAGAAAAGTTATACATATCCCATTATCTAAGAAGTTTTAATTAAAAAGTACTTGATTATTTTACAATGAATCCAAAGAATTGTCAAGTCCTACCATTTATCCAAAGTTTTCAATTATCTTTTAAGTTTCCAACTACATGAGTGGGATTATCTCAAAATTTGTGATAGACAGACAAAGCTATTGTGGAATATTTCAAACTCAATTGGATATCAATTTATATATCTATAAAATTTGTATGAGCTAAAGAGTATAAAAGAACCTAAAATTCCATCAAGTTGAATAGAAAATTAATTTACATATTTTAGAACTTGTAAAATTCATTCTGAATGTTAGAATCATAGCATTCAGATGTCTTTTGCATTGTTTGAAAAATATTTTACATATTTAAAAGCTGTAGAAGTGCAAAAATGTAACAAAGTAATTAATCTGGTTGAGAGCTTCAGACTTCTGTGGGTGGACAGAAGAATTTCTTGGATATGATTGTAAAACTTTCTGATAAATCCAGCAACACACATTTAATAACCTCCAAGACAAATCTCTTTAGAAATTTTGAAGTCCCAAACAAAGCAATTATAAAATAGTAAGTAATTTCAATTAACTGAGAGGAACTGTCTTTCTTAGTATAAAAAAACCATGGTAAAGACACCTTCGTGTTAACAAAGAAACTGTGTAATGTCATTATTACTAAACCCAGTAAGGTTTATTGGGGTAGCTAACAGGCAGAGAACTCTGCAACGAAGTTCACATGATTCTTTTATTAATCCCTCTCATTATCCCACTGAAAAGCTTGCCGAGGCCGTCAGAGAATGACAACATGGTAAGAGAGGCAACGGAGGGCCCCATTCCTTCGCCTCAGTATGGAATCAAAAGGGAACCGGAAGGGAGCAGAGAACACTTAGTTGGCTGTAACAATGGGAACTTCTAGCTGAAGGAAATATTTTTGTTTGGAAGGTGGAGCTTCTGGGGAGTCTTGTGTTCTTTTATTTTGCTGCCTTAAAACTGCTTGGCTTTATTTTTGCCAAGATGAAGAAAGAGGGAGGAGAAAAAGCCTCCTGGGATGTCTGGATCTGTACCGACATTTTATGTCATATATGCACTTGTTATTTTTAAGGGAGTTTGGCATATATTAAAGTGACAGATTTCCAATTACTATTACGTAACTTAGTTTTTTGATTTAAAAATGCAATCTAATTGAGCTTATACTCAGTGTTAGGATCTGAGAGAACTTTAGATTAATCATATTCACAAGTTTATTAAATTTATGAATCATTTAAATATGCAGGAAGGTTTTGTTTGAATCAGACAATTGAAGTAATTTAGAAGGTAATTGAAAATATTACATGTATAAATGCAATTTAAAGTTTACAATTAACTACATTTGAATTGAATGTGTGTCAGTCAAAGACTTCTTTAAACTTACAATTGTTTCATAAACTCTCCTTAGAAAGTTAAGTGAAAATTATAGCGTTAATAAATTGAATATTAATTCTTAAAAGACAAAATATTGTCCTTAAGAGTCTTTTATGAATACAAAATAACCCTTGAGTCTATAAAATTCTCACAACAGTAAATATGAATAACCACATATTTGAGAGAAAGTAGACTGCAAGCCAACAGTAACAAAAGGAAAAGAAAAAAAAGCAAAGAGCAGAATGATGCCTTAAAGAAACTGTAAATAAAATCAGCAGAAATCTAAGAGAAACTACTGCATTCATAAAGAATAAGGTAATATGGAAAAGGAAAAAATGTATAGAACAAGACAGATCTCTTGGGCATTTAAACATGGTGGCTAATTTTTTTAAAACAAATAATTGAAATATAAAGCAGACCAATTAGATAAAGAGATTAAAAAAACACATGAGAAAAGCAGGGGTGAATCAAAGGAACAATTATGGAAGTACAAATAATATAACCTTAAGACTTCCTCTTTGGCTGATCTGTAGGTTCAGCATAAGCAGAAAGTGAAGGCTAAGGCAGATTTGTAAATGATCTTGCTAAGCATTGAAGGGTTTCCCCCAACACAGAAACAATTTGTAGAGACTGGAAAAGATTTTATTTGCTTTTTAAATTTTTATTGTTTTGGCTTCCTGCATTCAAGAAAATCTCTTTCAAAACACTAGTTGACAATAATCTGAGAAAAGAGAGACTTCAGTGACCATAAATGACAAGAAATATAGACTTAACAAAAATAATTTTTAAAAGTCACTAAGTAAGCAGACTAACTATAATTGATAGTAAGCAACAAAAACAAATCCTGAGAACTGGAAATAATCTGATATCCAGAGTTAATATAATAATCAAAATGTTCAATTTTCAACAAAAAATTATGAAGCACACAAATAAAAAAGAAAGTATGCCACCAAATTCACAGGGGAGATGAACATAAATTGTTCCTGAGGAAGTGTAGATAGTAGACTTACTAGACAAAGACTTTATATCAACTTTGTAAATACTTTTAAGGCTAAGAAAGAAACCCATAAACAACAAGGTAAGGAAAACTCAGAGAAAAATATCTGAAGAAATAGAGAGTATCAACAAAGAGAAATTATAAAAACGAATGAAACAGAGATTCTAGAGTTAAAAAGTACAATAACTGAAATGAAATGCTGTGGTTTCAATAGCAACTTTGGGCAGGCAGACGAAAAAAACCCTGAAAACTTAATTACAGGTCCATTGAAATATCCAGTCTGAAGATCGGAAATCAAAAGGAATGAAGAAATATAAACAAAGTCTAAGAGACTGTGGGACACCATCAAGCATAGCAACATATTCATAAATAGAGTACCAGATGAGTGGAGAAAGAACAGGAAAGAAATAATACTGGAAGACATAATGACCCCAAATTTCCATATTTGGTAAAAGACAGAAATCTAGACATCATGTTATAATCAAACTGTTAAAAGGCACAGACAAAAAGAAAATCTTGAATGCAGCAAAACAGGTTACTCATTAATGCAATATCTCCCCAGTAAGATTAACACCTGATTTCTCATCAGATACCATGGAATCCAGAAGGCATTGGGATGACATGTTTTAAGTGCTAAAGGGGAGGGAAATCTATCATCCAAGAATTTGTTTTTTTTCGAAAATGCAAACTAAAAGAGTTTCATTAAAGCAAATTACTGAGATGAATCCTTTCCATTTTGAGGAAGAAAGATACTAATATTGAGTTTGGCTTTACCTCATTATGATTTACATATTTAACTTCTCAGGCATTATTTATAAAAAAAAGTCAGATCAATAATTTTATCCTTTTTAAATTTACACATTGTCTACTTTTTTTCTGGGAATACAATCTTATTTGGAGGTAGGAGGGAGTGATTTATTTGGGGAATGTTTTTCCTTTCTTCTCAACTTTTAATTTAGATACAGAAGCTACATGTACAGATTTGTTACATGGGTATATTGCACTGTTAGTGAGCAAGGTGTCCACTGGGTAGTTTTTCAACATATAACCCTTCCCTTTCTCTCCGCTCTAGTAGTTCTCACAGTGTCTATTTTTCCCATGTTTACATCCTTAGGTGCGCAATGTTTAGCTCTCATTTATAAGTGAGAACGTGCAGCCTTTGATTTTCTGTTTCTGTGTTAATTCACTTAGAATTGTGACCTCTAGCTGCATCCATGTTGCTGCAAAAGACATGATTTCATTCTTTTTATGGCTTTGTAGTATTCCACTGTGTACATGTACCATATTTTTTTATCCAACTGCCCCTCAAAATTGGGGAAGAAATTGTCATTCCCGGATAAACAAAGGTCATCACTGATAGAACTCCTCTACAATAAATGCTAAAGGAGTTCTTTAGGTGGGCATGAAAGGAATTTAGAAATTAACTCAAACTATGTGATGGAATGAAAAATAGTGATAAAGTTAACTATCAAGGTAAATACAAAAGCCAGTATTGTATTTTTTTTTACTTTTGACATTTCAAACCCTATGATTTAAGAGACAAGTACAAAAACCAATGATTGTGAATCTGTGTTAGTAGACACACAATATAGAAAGATAAAATTTGTGATGACACAACATAAGGGAGGAGGTGCAGAACTATATAAGAGGAGAGTTTTTGTAAAATATTGAACCTAAAAAGGTTTTAATTCGAAGAACGTAGCTACAAGTTTAAGAAACCGATTGTAATCTTCAGGGTAATCCCTAAGATAATAAAAATGAACAGAAAAGGAGAAAGGAATCAAAACTGTATACCATAAAAATCAATTCAATACAAAAGAAGTCAGTAATGAGTAGAAAAATGAGGACAAATGATATATTCAAAATGAAAATATAGTTTATATTTAAGTCAGAGAAGTCAAAATGTGAAAAGATGTTTCAAATCTTTATTTACATTTGTAGAATACGTGTCGTACGTCATGGGGATTCTGCTGATTTGTTCTACTTACTAACTCTAAGGAGTGAAACCAAACCTAATTTGTGTTGAGGTGGTATGATGGAGATACAATATCGAAATAACTTCAAATTACAGTTAAAATAAATTATGACATCTCACAGCTTATTGAACCTTGTCTAAGGCAAAGATGGTTTAAGGATACAGTCATATTTTAGTAATGCCCAATAACTATATAAAAATAATTAGTACTTATTTCTTGTCATACTTCCTACTGGAGAAAAGTAATCTTTGATTAGGGCAATGAACAGAATGTTAAGCAAATAGTTAAGATGTTTTTGTAATATTGTGTTGCCTATCAAAGCCAAAAAACTTGTTACTACTTTTTTCCCTCAACTAATCAAGATACATGTAAAAATTTGATATAGCAACTTGAAAATAAAATTTGTATAGAGTTACAATTTAAAATAGGTAAACAAAAATTGGACTTCACCCCTGATTACACATCTCACTCAAATTACATGGAATAAGACATGCCTCGGCCTGGACAGTTGTTTGTCCTTAACGTTTTTATTCCTTAGTAGAATATCCCTGCTGATTTTGTTGACAGAATAAGTCAACATACTTTTTTTTTTTCCTTTTTTAATAGTTGTGAATTGTACAACTTATTACACGACTGGTTCTTTTACAGTTTTCAGGATCTCTGATTAAAGAAAACACTTTGCATTTGATTGAAAAGATAAGTACATGAATGGACTATGTCCTTTGCAGAAAAGGTAGAAGAGCATTTTTTGGTGGGGTGGAAGCAAATCTCTGACAAGCCCTACCGTGGCACACTGTGAATCTGCTGGGCTGTTATTCAAATGCTGTTTATCCAGCCGATAGGAAGCCCACATAAGAAATCTAGAATTATATTATAAAAACTCAACATGTAATCTAGATTATTCCCTTCTTTAAACAGACTTTAGTTTTTTTCTTCCATTATTTTAATGTCAGTGTTTCGAAGTGACAAGGTTCAATTCAAGTTATGTGGTAACATTTAAGTATTTCAGGAACAAAATAACATAGATATAAAACAGTCAACTCAAAGGTCCAAGTTTTCCATGCAAATCATCCATTATCTTGTCTTTTTCTTCTCCCATAAGGCTCTCTATCAACTCTAATTCTTTACTGAAGCCTGTAATTGAAACAACACTATTTTGGGCACTAAAAGTCATTAAGTGGAAAAAATGCCTTGGAAGAATGGCAAGGTGATTGGCTACCTCAGGTCTAAATTTTTGGCCATTAGAACCCCATTTTATCCTGCCTAACCCCTGCAACCTTGTTTTTAAAATCAACCTAAATACAATATATTCGCAGAATCTTGAAATTTGACAAGGTTTTCTGTTTGTGGCAGCTTGCAATTTACCCAGCAATATAAAATGTTGGAGATCTATTTCCTAACATATTATTGTAATGAAATATAAAAAGGAACCAATCAATATATAACAGGTTGAACACATTATAGCTATTCTATAAAAAATAAAGTCAGTAGCAATTGTAAAAAGCTTGATGAATAAACTTCCCTTAATGCTGCAAATCACTAATGTATCTGGTTTACACTGTTTCTGCCTTTTACTTTATGGTCTCTTGATTTCCCAATAAAATTCAACCTTGGCTTTCAACCTATTCTGCATTTTTGCCACTGTCTAGATATAGTTTAGGTTTAATCAAAATTATAAAATCTTAACTTAAAGTTTTTAAGTAGAAAGACTCATTTTATGCGTCAACTAATGGTATCACCCCTTCACACGTTTAATGACTATTGTCTAGTTGAGCACATAGTTTTTATTATCTATTGCCTTGTTTTGCTTTTTGCTCTGACTTTAAAAATTCCAGGCTGGGCACGGTGGCTCATGCCTGTAATCCCAACACTTTGGGAGGCCGAGGTGAGTGGATCACGAGGTCAGGAGTTCGAGACCAGGCTGACCAACATGGTGAAACCCTGTCTCTACTAAAAATACAAAAATTAGCCGGGTGTGTTGGCCAACACCTGTAATCCCAACTACTCAGGAAGTTGAGGCAGGAGAATCGCTTGAACTCGGGAGGTAGATGTTGCAGTGAGCTGAGATCGTGCCACTGCACTCCAGCCTGGGCAACAGAGTGAGACTCTGTCTCAAAAAAATAAAATAAAATATTACTTTGGTTTGATTTTCTTTTTCTTTTTTTTTTTTGCAGCTGACATCTGTTGTTGTCAGTATATCTGGAAATGGCCCAGAAAACCTAGCTGCCAGAAAAAAAATAGCATTCTCTTTTGTAAAGGTTAGCTTCTTATCCTTTCCAAAGCTAACCAACTTTTCCACGATTCCCATTTTAATAAATTTCTTCTATTAATGAAAATTGAATGACTCTTTAGGTTCCTGTAACCATTGAAAAATATTGATAGACTGTATATTTAATGGCATTCATTCAATATTATTCACATTTAGAACATTAAAGAGTTATGTAAAATCTGCCCGTATCTGACCATTTTATATTTAATGTATATTAAATTATTCATGACTAATATATCCATCAATAATGTCCGACTTCTAATTCTGTGAGATGCCTGTGATGATAGAGATGGAAAAATACAGGGTAATTTCTTGCTATAGCGACCCATCTATGTCACTTCACTTTCAAATCGAATAAAAAATAGTTTTTTTCCAGGCCTTTCAGAATAATGCTAAAATATATAAAAATGGAAGTACTTTAGAAACTATATCCTTAATTCTGTGTAATCAGCACAGACTCAATAATTAAACACGAGAAGATCTGTTGCTGTCAGGGACCATTTCAAAAAATAAAAAACATTGCTGCCATTTTAAACAGAAAAACATTTAATATAAAGAGCTGGATGATTATGAAGTAACTGAAGGAGTACGATGAGGCTCTAGTCTGGTCCTCTAATAACACTCAGAGATGTATGCTACATCTACCAGAAGAAGACGAAATCTGAGGTCAGGACTGATAAGTTCAAGAACATGCTTCTGCAACTACAATCCAGCTAATAGTTAACATCACCACTGCTGCAACTCCCCCTTGACACTCACATAACCACTGATTATTCAGTAGAAGGCTGAATTCTGTCATCATCACTGCCATAAACGTGCTTCTCATTACTTATGAAACTGAAGACTGGAACATTGCAATAGAAATAAACATCTCCATGAATTTTGCAAATGTATTATTTATTTATTTAATACTTTCAACTTTTAGATTCAGGGGACACCTGTGCAGATTTGTTACAGGGGTATATTGTGCAATGCTGCTGAGGTTTAGGATATGACTGATTGCATCACCCAGGTAGTAAGCATACTAGCCAACAGGCAATTTTTCTACCCTTACCCACTTCCATCCCTCTTACTCCTAGTGGAACCCAGTGTTTATTGCTGCCATCATTATGTCCCTGAGCACCCAATGTTTAGCTTCTACTTATAAGTGAGAACATGTGGTATTTGGTTATCTGCTCCTGAATTAGTTTGCTTAAGATTATGGCCGCCAGCTGCATCCGTGTTGCTACAAAATACATGATTTCATTCTTTTTTATGGCTGTGTACTATTCCATGGTGTATAAGTACCACATTTTAAAAAATCCAATCCACATTTGATGGGCACCTAGGCTGATTCCATGTCTTTGCTATTGTGAATAGTGCTGTGATGAAAATACCAGTGCATGTGTCTTTTTGATGGAACAACTTTTCTTTTGGATATATATCCACTAATGGGATAGCAGGGTTGAATGGTAGTTCTAAGTTCTTTGAGAAATCTCCAAACTGCTTTCCACAATGGCTGAACCAATTTGCATTCCCACCAACAGTGTATGAGCATCATGAACTGATTTGATAGAAGCAGTAGACAAAGTGGCAGGAAGCTAGTTCTCAACTTATTTCTACCTTCCAGATCTTGTGTTCAGTAGTCTAGTTGGTGAGAAGTAATTAGAATTCAGAAGCCTAGATGCAGGGGGCCTTAGATTGTAATTCTAAGCTTTCTAATTTTAGAACTACAGAAATTCAAACTAGAAATCTGGGATGAGAACTTAAAAAGGACAGAAATGTGTACATGAGGTTTGAAGAAAGCAAATGAAAGGCTATCAGAGGGTCTTTCTGTTAAAATAATTGACACATGTTGTTTACAACTATACCTTACAGCTAACCATGATTCATACAAAAGAACTAAGGGTTATAAAGCATGTTAATAGATTAAAGAAGTTTTCCATGCTATATAAACATTATGAGAACAAAACAAAGATGTGATAGTCAAACAGAACTTGATTAAGTAGCTATTTTAAAAAGAACTTTTTCGTGGCCTAAAAACTATGTGTTTTTTATCTAGAGTGCAATAAGGTCAATTGGATTTATTAAACACCAGCTATGAATCAGGAACTTTAGCAGGTACATTCACTGAAGTAATTTAGTATTACACTAAGACACACGCAAGATTTCTAAATAAGCCAATGAAAGACTCAGTTACATTTATTATATGGCAGCTATTAAAGTAAAAATATAAGCATTTGAAATAAAGTTTTTAAAGCTGCAAATGTGAAAATAAAGAAGTATTTTATTTAGATGTGGACTTCAGGGGTGAAGGGTGGAGATTAGGGATTGAATATCTAGCCCCACTTTTTACCCATCTGGGGTTTAGAACCACTTAACAGGAGTAGGAGTTAGGCAGATGGAGACCAAATGGATTTACATTACCGAATTTGCTTTTATTGAACTTGATTCAGGTCTGAGGGTCAAATGAGTTTTCAGGTTCTTCCTGTTCCACAAATTTAGACCTAAAGGCAGTCATTGGAGTGGAAAAATTAAGTCTACGGAATAGTCATACTTAACCATGACTCACACTCTTCTGGGGTGGAAGGAAAAATAGATGGAATTTCCAATGCTAACCGTCATTATGCCCACCAGTGGAATATGGGGGCCAATACTGTCACCCTCCAAGCATACCTCAAACCTCCTGCTGGACTGATTAAAGCTTGAGGCAAAAGAAGCTGGCCATGTACTCTGGGGAAGTCCCAATTAAAATTTCCTCCTCCTGGAAACAAAAGGAATGGGAAATAAGTTTTCCCTTCAGAAACAACTCTATATTTGTAGTGTATAGTATATTCAGTGATTAAAATCAATATGAATTTTTAAAAGCATTGAGGAAATAGCCCATTCCAGAGAATTGCATTCATTGTGTGAGTAATTTAGGAAGATATTAAAGATGTTATAAAAGTGTACAATTTACTTAGAGCAGTTATCCTTTGTTCTCAGTTTCCAAGTGTCTTCTAAATGTTCTAGAACGTTAAATTGTAAGTTTTTTATTTCAGCCTCATCTTTCTGAGAATCAGAACTTTATTCAGGCAATTCCTAAAGATAAATTAAGTCATAATTGTCTTATTTTTGATTAAGCAATAATGTATTTCTCAAAACCACTAGACTGTATGACACCCAACTCAGCCAGCCTCTGCTTAGCTTAGGAATACAGGTCTTCAGAAATATTTTAACACTTGGAACACTTAAATTTTTTCATTTTACTATGGTACATGTGGAAAACAGCAGTAAATAGTAGTTAGCAAGAAGTTATTACGCCTAAGATTTAGGCATGATGGATTATTGGTACAGTGGAAGGAGTGGGTACTCAGCAATCAGTCAGGAGGAAAGAGAGAAATAAAATGAAGGTATGTTCAATTGAAAGTGGCCATTGTAAGTGGAATATGAGCTGTATAAATTATAGTTTTCACCTTTAAATGTATCCATTAACTGTTTAGGGAAAGTAGGCTAGAGTGTGTAAAAATGGTTAGCAAATAAGACAAGAGAGTATGTGAGTAAATTTTAAATTATATAGTTTAAACCATTAAACATACAAAATATCAAGGAAGATGAAATCAATGAGAAATATAGTAATACTGAGTTATAATAGAGATTATTTAACGAATGACTACTATCCTCAATGCTTTCTATACCTTATTCCTGATGTTAAAACTACGTTATTTTAAATTCTCATAATAATGCTGAAAGGAAGGAGTTTTTCAGATGAGGAAACTGGGAAAAACAGTTTACCAGTTTAGGCTGCAGTTTCCTCATTTGTATAAGGGGATAATAATCACAGTATTTATCTAATTAGTTTGTTATGAGGATTAAATGACTTAGCAAGGTGTTGGACAATTGGTAACCCTTCAAATGTTGCATTATTATTATTTATTATTATTATTATTATTTTGAGACAGAGTTTCGTCCTGTTGCCCAGGTTGTAGTGCAATGGCGCGATTTGGCTCACTGCAAGCTCCACTTCCTGGTTTCAAGCTATTCTCCTGCCTCAGCCTCCTGAGTAGCTGGGATTAGAGGTGCCTGTGACCACGCCCAGCTAATTTTTTGGATCTTTAGTAGAGATGGGGTTTCACCATGTTGGCCAGGCTGGTCTCAAACTCCTGACCTAAGGTGAACCGCCTGCCTTGGCCTCCCAAAGTGCTGGGATTACAGGCATGAGCCACTGCACCTGGCCCGCATTATTATTATTAAAGGAGATCATGTAGTAAGTAAGTGTTGAGGCATGGATTAAAGTCAAAGTAAATATTTGCAAAACCGTGTATGCTTACAATGCTGTTATACACAGCTGCTTCAGTGTATGCTGTATGGGAGACAATCAATAAATGTTTCTCGAATGGTATTAAACTCAGGAGTCACTGAGAACATCAGTTGAATGAGTCATTCCATTGCAGCACCTTTCCATACATTGTCAAGATAATAGAGGACACTCTTCCCATTAGGGTGTCTTGCTCCAATGAGCAGTAGCTCTTTTGAGTTCCATTGTCTGTCACAAAATGTATAACCTCATGTATGAGGGCAAAGAGGGCACAGAGGAATGATGTCTGATTTACAGTGACTCTATGGACCATTTTCTTCCATCATGAAATCTATATAAGTTTCTTTGGAAAAGTGGCTCTTACAAAACTTAGTTATATCCAATAGCACATTTTTGCATTTTGGGGTGCTTTTCCTTAAATGTGAAACTTTGTTAAGTATACCACTCTTTTATCCCCAAGTTTTGCTCAGAGATAGGTTTAAATTGACACTGACACATTCACTTTCTTAAATGCTGCAGCTCTATTAATATGTCTAACAGCCTCACTGATGTACTGTCATGGGCTCAGAGAATTTTGAAGAAAAATGCCTAAGTAGTAGCTCTTGGAAACCACGACTCTTTGACTTCAACCATATGTTTTGCCTACAGCTGTTGGGATTTTTTCAATACCTGGATGCCTCCATATCTCAGTCAATAGGTCAGTTGTATTGAATAAAGCCACAGATTTACATTTGATCCAATTATTAATTACTGTGATTATTTTTCACTAATATCTAGTGACACTAGTGCTTTTTACCACTTGTCTTAATCCAGAAATATCTTTTGAACATTTGCCATGTAGAAGATACTGAGTTAGGCTTTGAGACGGGCATAGATTAATTCAAGGCCCTATTCCTAGTCCAGTTAAATCTCAGTAGAAGGGGAGGCTGAGAAAGTTAATTTGATACCTTGCTTTGCATCATAAACAGCATGCATGAAATTTCCTCAACAAGTATTTATTTAGGGCTAGCTTTAATGTAAGAAGATCATGAGAAGAATATGAAATATTTTCATCAAATACCAAAAAGTACAAATGAAACATTAGTATAAAGGAAACCACTGGAACGACAAGTTGATATTAAGTTATTAAGGGCCATTCTAAAAATACTGCTAGAAAAAAAGTTGCCAAAAGTTGTCCCAGAAAATTTAAGAAGATAAGAGCAAGTTTTTTTTCCCAAATTCAGCAGTAGCGATATTTATCTGTCCCTTTATGCATTTACCATTTCATAAATATTGCATGAGCATATACTGGTAAATATAACAGACTTGGCTCTGCATTTTTGGCATTTATAATCTATGGCAGAGAAGAATAAAAGCAAGATAGGCCAGAGGAATTTTATTTCATCTCCAAGATGAATACCACTTTATGCTCCTTTGTAAATCTAGTCATCAAAAATTTAGAAGCCAAATGTTAATGGTTCTTAAATATTTTGAGAATATTTCTTAGACAAACTCTTACTGATAGATGCTGAGGGATAAGACTTGGTGGAATCTGAAAGTGATTATAAGAAATGATTAGTTCTGAATGTGGTGCCTGCTGCATGGTATCAGATGGGACAGGAAAATACCAATGCTTTATAGTGTACTCGGCAACAACTGTATGGTAGCCCTCTAGTCACCTCAGCCTTGTTCAGTTGTAGGTGTTGAAGATCTGCATTTTGAAATCTCAGGCTACCCAGTGTCTGGATCAATGTAAATCAAATTTATACAGAATATGGAGTCTCGTACACCATTTGTATGCATTGAGTTCATTTTGGAAGTTCCAGGTGGGCTCCCTGGAGCCAAGTACTTGTTTTCTAGTTCTGGATTCGTGTCCAGTTTCCTGCTAAGATGAGCATCGTGCTATAAACTTCAGTCACTTCTCTGAGACACTGACCACCAGCCAAGTCCCTACTGTCTGACTTACAGTTACAGAATTATTTTCTTAAAATGTGGCCAGGTTTTGGTGTGTATCTACTTCAACTATGAAGAACTCCTAAAAATTGAAGCAATACCTCTTCATCATCACTTTGTAGAGATTCTCTTTCCACATCCCCACTCCACGGCAGAGACCTTTTGGGTACAAATTCTACCTGTGGTTATATACTTATTTGGATAATGTAATGTGAACTGTCCACATCCTTAAGGGTAAACTATTCCTAGTTAGTGATTCCAGCACCAATTCTACCAGTTTTCCCTTATTACCAGTAAAATCACATCACGTTCTTAATTTTTTGTGGAGGAATCTGAACACTGATAAAACTGACTTGGACATAGGAAATCAGGACGTCAGGTAATTTGTGTATTTTTACACTAATATTTGAGACATTTATAAAATCTGGGGATGGTAATAAGCATTTATTGAGTGCCATGAGTATGTCATTTACTGTACTATATGATTGGCTTGTGTTACCTCTTTTATTTACCTCAGATTTTTGTGAAAGACAGATAAGCAAATATAAAACAATAAAACCATCAAGGGCCCTGCAAGCAACTTTTGAAAGTCACTTATTCCTTTTCACTTTATCTTTAGAGTATTGCTTAAGCTATTTAAAAAGTATGGTTTCTTGGAATCACTTGCAAAGCCTCATGTTTGAATATAGGGCTTTGAAGTAAGCCATTTTAAATCAGTAACAATGTGGTGTTCAGACCATGATTCCTCTTTGAAATAACTGCACTTGGTTCGTTACCAATGGATTTCAATTGACACTGTTTAAAAATTCAATTTTATATAAGAATATATATAATTCATGGAGATTTAATTTTGAAGCTGTTATTTTCTCTGTTCAAGTCTCAAGGTTAAAGCTGCTGTTCCCAAGCAGTCTGATTCAATGAGTACTGCTGTGTATAGTCTATGGTACGCAGTAGACCAATAAAAACAATCTGATTGATCTATCTTGTTATGGACTTGATGGCTTCCAAAGCACTAGCTATAAAATAAGCTAACTGGAAAATCAAAGCTTTAGTGACCTCAGAGGACTCTTCATCACGTAGTGCAGTTTAAATCATGTTACTTTAAATTTAGATATCACAGGCACAACACATTTTATATAACAAACCAGCAAAAACTTGTAAACAGCTTTTTATTTTCCACATTTTTAGGCTAAAATACTTGGACTACTGAATAGCTTTCCAACTACCAACCTTCTCTAAATATTTAAGCTTTCATTTTAGGTGGATTTTCAGATTCTTGAGTCTTCTTTCCCAGCACCTATACTCTTTTTTAAATGCTTTATTCCAAAGAGAGCCACTAGTCCTCTTTTATATAGCTCTCTAGTCCTCTTTATATAGCTCTCTATCTCCCTGGTCAATATATTTAAATGTAAAATAAATCATTAGTTTAATCACCAAATTTCAACTTGTCAAAAATAATTGACTTTTTTTTCTGGTTATCATTGAATATTGACAGAGTAGTTGTACAAAAAGAACAGTTTAGTGTGGTGAGATGGCTGTGCCTAGTTGGTTTCATTTTGTAGGAAAGGTAGTTATTATTACAAAACCAAAAGATGGTTTTTAAGTTCTTGGAAAGTTAAGTGCATTTACTCCCACCAGACAAAACTATAAAATTTGCATCATTGTCTCCTAACACCTAAGTTTTCATGTATCCCTTTTCTCTTTCATATCATTCTGAACTTCCTCCCTATCCCCAAATACACAGTGTCCTAATGCTACCCTCTAGATATGTAATTATCACCTTGACCTATGTATCAAAAACTGGGTAGTTTCCCTATGCTCAGTGACTTCCTCATTCTTCTCTTTTATTTTTGAAAATATTTTATGTACCCATATTGAAAGACCAACTTGCCTGCTAGAAAACTGAGTTGAAATGAGATAGCAGTGTTTGGTGATGGCATGCATTCATTCATTCATTAAAAATTGGTGTATTATTCTAAATTATGCCACTGTGAATGGAACGAGTTATAGCGAAGCCCTTACAAAGTATTTGAGAAAATAGGGTGGCAAATTTACGTTTAATTCAAAGCACAGAGAGATAATTTAAGCGTTTTAAAAGGAGTTTAGGTGTGTTAATTAGAGGAAGATTAAAAATAAATAAGGTGGCCAGGCGCAGTGGCACATGCCTGTAATCCCAGCACTTTGGGAGGCTGAGGTGGGTGGATCACCTGTGGTCAGGAGATCGAGACCAGCCTGACCAACATGGAGAAACCGTGTCTCCACTAAAAATACAAAATTAGCCGAGCCTGATGGAGCATGCCTATAATCCCAGCTACTTGGGAGACTGAGGCAGGAGAATTGCTTGAACCTGGGAGGCAAAGGTTGCCGTGAGCCGAGATCGCGCCATTGCACTCCAGCCTGGGCAACAAGAGTGAAACTCCATCAAAAAAAAAAAAAAAAAAAAAGAATAAGGTAACACAAAATTCTACGAATTCACTACAGGATTTTATAAAGAGACCAAGTTCATTTAGATAGATAGCTTCTGGCTGGGTGTGGTGGCCCATGCATATGGTCCCAGCACTTTGGGAGGCCAAGGTGGGAGTGTGGCTTGGGGCCAGGAGTTTGAGACCAGTCTGGGCAACATAGTGAGATTCCATCTCTATTTTTTTTTTTAAGTCAGAAGCCTGTGATTTTGGCACTCTGGGAGGCTGAGGTGGGCGATCACTTGAGCATGGCAAAGCCCCAGCTCTACCAAAAGAACATAAAGATTGGCTGTGTGACATGGTGGCACGTGCCTGTGGTCTCAGCTACTTAAGACGCTGAGGTGGGAGGGTGGCTTGAGCCCGGGGGTGGGAAATTGCCGTGGGCTGGGATATCGGGCCACTGCCTTCCAGTTGTGCAACAGAACCAGAACCTGTCTGTCTGTCTGTCTCTCTAACACCCACACCCACACCCATGCACCCACCCACCATATATATATGTGGTGTGTGTGTGTATATATATATCTTAAATATGTAGCTTATATATATAGATATAAATAGACATGTAGCTTTCCAGGACGTAGACAAAATAGACTTTGACAGCTGTTAAAGTTAAAGAGTACAAAGGGCATACATAAAAAAGGCATGGATAATGAGAATATGATGTTGTCCTGAGAACTGTAAAATATTAAATATTACCTAACAGTATAATATGAGAAAGATATGCGAGGAATGAGAGCTGGAGAAGTTTTGAAAGGGAAAACCATGCAGAATCTTACATGTTATACTAGGTTTCAATGTAGTCAGCACTGAATCTGGAGTCAGGTTATTTTAAATCCTACTTCTGCCCCTCTCTGGTCATACACCTTTGGATGAGTTACTCAGTCTTTCTGTGCGTTAGTTACCTCATCTGTAACACAGACACAATGATAGAATCTATGCCTTATGGTCAACATGAGGATCAAGTGAATTAATATATATGAGCTTTTAGATAAGGGTCTATCCTGTAGCAAGCACTCAGTAAGTCATCATCAATCATCATCATAATCAACATCATTATCATCATCATTGCAATTATTGTTACTATTACTATATTAAACATCTTGTTAATGGAGGCATATTGAAAGGAGTTGCCCCAATTCAATGTGTCTGTCTTCAGCATAAGTTCCCCCTGAACAAATGCATTTTCATGAACATTCATTCTGGCAGCATAAGCAAAATGAGTGTGGCACAGCTGAGATTTGCAGTAGGCATTTGCAGTAGATCAGTTAAGTGATGATGAAGAGAGAGCCAAAACCAATGGTATTACACTGAGGTGTGAGAAAAAAGATGCGTGAAAGTGATTCCAATGAGAAAATTTCATTTGAGTTGGTTATTTATTGGGTACCTAGAGTAACCAAGGCTATCTACAAGGTTTCTAAGGGGATGGCGGTGTCTTTCAGTAAATCAGGGAATGTAGGAGGGAGAGCTGGTCTAAAGGAAAAGATGGTGAGCAGAGTCTATGCATATGTATACTGACTACTAGACAATGGGTTTAGAACTCAAAAGAGATTCTGAAGACTTATCAGTGTATATAGGTGTTAGATAAGATTATGGGAATGATTTATCAAAGGAGTATGTGTACTTTAAGAAAAGTGGAGAGATTAAGATGGAATTATCAGGAAATACCAACAAATTAACAAAATAATTGTAGTGTTAGACGTACCTTCAAAAGGAATATGGAGAAAAGAAAGCACTTGTTTTACCTTTAAATATAAATCAGAAAACCCCATGAGCTTTGATTAGGACACTTCAGTAGCTTTCTGTTGTATTGGACATAAAATCCAAACTCGCTATGTAACCTCGCTATCACAATGCTACTTCTTGATCACTCTGCTTCAGTCTCACCATTCTTTCTCCTGTACAAACACATCAAAGCTCACTCAACATTCTGGGCATTTGCATTTATTGCTTGTTTTTCCAGGAATGCCTTCTACTAGACTTCACATTACAATTTTATACTCAAACAGAACCTTGTCAAAAAGTTTTTTTCTGATCTACCTATCTAATGCAATCCCTACCTCACAGTCTTTTCTCCTAGTCATTCTGTCAAACTATGTTGTCTTATTATCATATTGTTTCATGCTTCCTGAAAGTATCTTGTTTATCTGTTACTTCTTTGTTGTCTGTTTTCTCACACTTGAATGCAACCTTTAGGAGAATAAGGACTTGCTCTATTTTGTTCACCACTGGATTTCCTGCTCCTAGAAAGTACCTTGTGATGAAATAAACTCATTAAATATTTAGTGAATAAATGGATGTCTAGAGTAGTGAGAAGGATATAGTTAGAAGGATAGGTATTAGGTAGAGACAGAATCAGGAGAAAGTTAGACTACAACATTCAGAAGGAAGACAAATGATATCAAAAACAACAAAAAATAGTTTTATTGAATGTGGCAAAAAAGGGGGTCAGGGATGACAGTTATAGAAATAGTTTTAGTGCAATATTAAAGTCAGAATTCAAATACATACAGTTGAAGAATGAAGGAAAGATGAATGAAGAAAGCAAATGAATTGTATTCTTTGAAGATAGGCTGTACAGAATGAAAGGAGATAAAACAATATTAAGAACAGTTGATTTTTTTGAAAGTAAACACAAGCAAACAACTGTTACAGTGTTAGGGTCATATTCTGAAGAGTTTTAGGGTCAGTGTTTTTGTTTTGCTGTCTTTTAATTTTGACACATTTTTAAACTTAAAAAGTTGCAAGAAATTTCAAAGAATTCTCCTGTAATTTTTATTTAATTATCTTATGTAAGTTCCAGGAATTATCCCAAATAATCTTGATAGCTAAAAGATCCATTTCTGGATCTAATATTATACCCAGTTGTCTTGTAATCCCTTCTTCAATATAAAAGTCCCACAGTCTTGAATTTTATTACTTTGATATTTCTGAAGATTCTAGCCCAGGGATTTTTTTAAAGAATGTCCCTCATGTTGGTTTGTCCCATGTTTCTTCATGACTAGGCTGAGGCAATACTGTTCTGGCTGGAATATCCCTGAAGTAATTCTGTTTTTTCCTCATTGGCTCCTATTGAATGATACATGATACTAATTTCCTCTGTTACTGGTGATTTAAACTTTGATCATTTGATTTTAGAACTGCAAAATCACTTGTTACTCTTTCGACTCACTTTTGTCTCATGTTAAACTAATAATCATTTTGTGGGGAGGAACTTTTATATTATAGAGAAAATTCTGTGTCTCATCCCACTTTCACCCACTAGTTTTAACATCCATTGGAGTTTATTTCTTGAATTAATAATTACTGCAATTGTTGTGGAATAGTGTTTTTCTAATGACAACTTTCTCATTTTTTAAGCTCTCATTCCATTATAAGGAAAACCTAATTTCTTTCTTTCTTTCTTTCTCTTTCTTTCTTTTTCTTTCTTTCTTTCTTTTCTTTCTCTTCGTTTTTCTTTCTTTTTTCTTTCATCAACACGAACTTGTAAATTTCTATTTATTAATTTTATTATGAACTGTTAGTATTGTTTATTTTGAATAACAGATTTGAAGTGTCTTTTACAATTATAAATATAGAAATAATTTTTAATGCTTTGTATTTTGAGAAAATCAGCTAGAAAAGTGGTGACTTTAAACCCTAGTTGCACATAAAAATCCCCTGAGGAGCTTTAAAAAGTCCTAATGCCCAGGCCACACCTCACATCAATTACATAAGAATCTTTATATTTGAAACCCAGCCATAAATATTCTTTTAAGCTCTCCATGTGATTTCAATGTAAAGCCAAGTTTGAGAACCATTGTAGGAGAGAGTGACACGTTAGGAATTCAGTAGAGACATAAGATAAATGAAGATGGGAGAAAATTAAATTCCTAGAACAAGAGGATAAATTTGTCATAGATACTATAAGGACATAAATATAAGAGCAGTTTCTAATTTGTTTTCAGCAAAGGGAAATTAAGAAGCTGAAGGATTTCCGGCCTGGTAGTTTATATTTTTCTGTGAAGGAGAATGCTGAGATATGGTGTAAAGAGTAGAGGACACTGGTAAGGCTGTTGTGGGGAGTTAGAAAATAGTATGACCACGCATCATTGAGATCCTATGAGAAACAGGAGGACTTATTTTGAGCTAATACAAAATTACTGGTACTTTTCCCCTGAATTTGTTTTAATCAGGTAGATGCAGAATAAGAGCTTCAGAAACCAAAGGCTAGGTTGGATGACAAGAACTAGGATTCAAAGGGAAAAAGCGAATATAGGAAGGGTAAATTTGTAGAAGAGTGACTAGTATTAAAGACTGATGAACACTTGCTAAATGTTTTCTAACAAAAATGATTGATTAGATTTTTAGGCACTGTGATAGGAATTGTATTTGGAGCCACAAATGTTATTTTCAGCAGCTTTAAGTCACCTTTATCTTCAGTAGATTAAAAGTGGGAAGAAATAAGTAAATGTTACGTTATCCTATCTTGCATATGATGTCCTTAAAGGCCTGATACATTTAGAACATCTGAGGTATGCCACAGGCTTTTACCTGGGCTTCTGTCTGTGTGATTTGTGATTTAATGTTTTTGACTTCTAAGTTTCCTTACCTTTTTCTGTTCTTTTTTTTTTTTTTTGGAAATAGAGTCTTGCTCTGTTGCCCAGACTGGAGTGCAGTGGTGAAATCATGACTCACTGCAGCCTTGACTTCCTGGGCTCAAGAGATCCTCCCGTGTCAGACTTCTGAATAGCTGGGACTATGGGTGTGAATCACCATGCACTGTCTATCTTTCTATAGTTGTGGTGGGCCTTGATTCTGGTTCTTCAACTTTTTGATGCCAGTGCACCATGATCAGGTATATACCACCAAAATCCTTCTTGGTAAGTAAACATATGGGTAGACTATTTTGGAGAAGCTATCCTGCAACTTACTCTAGTATCAATCAGTTCTTTAATTTACTCTTTAGAAAAATAATCTTGTGACACAGAGACTGATTTTATTTTCTTGAGCAGAAAATAAATATTTTAATCAAGTTCTAGGTCACCATCTGATATTGATAAAAAGTATGAAGTTTTAAGCATAAGTATAGCCATCATACTAGAGCTTTTAACTATTTTTTATTTTGTTATTATTTGTAGCTCTCTTATAAAATGATAGCACTCATATTGTGGCAAAATAGAAAGAATTATTTTATGGTAAGAACAAACCACATATAAGCTGCCTTTTAAGGCTTCTTAAAAACAATTGGTGAGCACATAAAAAATTAATACAAACAGTAGGAATAAAAATGAATAATCACATATATAGCTAAGTAAATGAAAACCAGTTTATTGACAGATGTTGTAGAGATCTTTTTAAACTCAGGGTGCAAGAATGTGACTAAAAATTACTGATGGCAATAATAAAGCCATGATATTACTACTTTGGGCAGTTACAGTGTTTCTACACTACACACAGTTCTGACTGCCCTGACTTGCAAAGGCAAGGACACAAAAAAACATCTGGACTCTTAAGAGTATAAAATGCAGAAAGACATGAAAAGCCGCAATAGATGCTATCCAATTATCCATTTGGTGTAGAACCAAAGCAGTTGGTTGGCCCATGGAAAAGAGTCCAGAGAGCTGGAAGCAAGTTCAGGCATGATTCAATCAGGAAATCCAATGTGATGATCAAAGTATACAACAGGAAAGAGTTATAGTCAGAGAAACAAAAAATCAGCAGGCTGTGGAAGCTCTGGCAACTTTGTCACAATTATCAGTCCACTCGCCCATCAGTGGAGAGGTAACAGGAGCTTTGAAGAACAAAATGTTTAGAAGCTTGTAAGGTTACCAGAGTCCTAGACTCATGTTTTCCTTTAGTGCCTTGAGTTCTGATCATTTCCAATTAAAAGCTGTGAATTATAGTTCAGATGTGAATATCAAACCCTCAAACTAGTCTCACAAAACTTGAGATTCTGAGATAAGATAATTACAGGAGTATTCTCTGTTCATGTTGCCAGTAGTGATAATGGCTTTTGTGTCACATGGTGGCAAACCAAATTCCAACTGCCAACTGTTGAACTGAATTTAGATTTCTAAAGAAGATTGCAGAAGTCAATGAACTTTTCAAATGAAATCGCCACTGAATAGGTATCAAACATTTGCTACCTGCCAAAAATCTAAATTATAGGTGCCTGATGCAATCTACTTTTGTATTTGACTATTATCCATGACTGCTGCTTGGAGTTGGAGCTTTCTGAAAACATAATTAGTAAACTAAAGTTCAGAACCACAGACATTTTCACTACTATGTTGGGCTTTGACCTGTGAAAAATAGACACGCCTCTCTCTAATCTTGTCTATTGTTTCTCTCCTCCTGACCATCCACCTTGGGAACCTGCACTCACAGCTTGCAGCCATCTTACCTTGAAATTAACAAATGCCAAGCATCACATATGCCAGTTACTCACTTGTTATACCACTTTCCTATTTTCCATCAATATTTCCTTTCCATAAATTATTATTGGGTTTAGTGTTAATAGTTATTAATAAGATTGGTACAATTTTACTAATAATTTTTTTCAGGCTTGATAACTTGATTTTGAATTAGAAGCCCATAGCAAAGAAAACAAGTATATAACAATCTCAGATTATTTATCTTTTTTATTATACTTTAAGTTTTAGGGTATTTATCTTAATTTAGATGTTAGCCTCTAATATTCTTCCTGAAAATCCTGGGAATTTATTGAGGTTTGTATATCCATGAGCTTTAGAAATATTTAGATTAAAAATAGTGTTCTTTTGCTAACATTATTATGGGTACATAATAGGTGTATATATTTATGGGGTATATATGATGCTTTGATAAAGACATACGATGTGTAATGATCACATCAGCCTAATAGGGATATGCATCATTTCAAGCATTTATCATTACTTTGTGTTAGGAACATCTCAGTTCCACTCTTACAGCTGTTTTAAAATATGCAATAAATTACTGTTACTGATGGTAGTCACCCTGTTGCAGTATCAAATACTAGATCTTATTCATTCTAAGTGGTTTTCTTAATGAGTTCTTAATTTCCTGGAGTGCATCTTTTAATCTAAACAAAGTCCATGTATAAGTTGAAATTCTAACTATTGATCTTTTCAGGTTAATCTTTAGGAGTTAGTTTTTAAAAATATGATATGATTTTTCCATTCTCCTAAACTTTGACTCCTTTCTTTGACATTTTATCTATCAAATATCAAATAAAGTTATGTCAGGAAAATTATAACTGCCATTAGCAATAACCTAACTTCAGTAGATTTTGTAGTTTTCTTTCAAGAGCATATCTGGAGTGATAATTGGGAAGGTAAAACATTAGTTATTTTGTATTCATTTTCTGTAACTTTGAAGCAAGTCAATAGGTAGTAAAAATATACTTCTATTTTAATATAGTAACACAAACACCAAAATCATAAGAAATAGTGGTAGGACATTTTCCTCTATTAGAGGATTCAACCATATGTAAACAAAGATTTCAAAAAAAATGTGCTCAGTTGTTCAACTTTTTCCCTTTATAAACTATCAACTCAATGGACTTCATTGAGATGTCTTTATTTCTTTACCTTTTGATCAATAACATCGACAATTGATATAATAACTTTTGCATCCTAAAATATACCAGATCGTATAGTAATAGCTAATACTAACGTATCACTTGCTACCTATCAGGCAGAGTTCTAAGTGTTCGATTAATAGTGACTCATATAATCCTCACCAGATCCTGAGAAAGCATTTGCTATTATTATCTCCATTTTACACATAAAGAAACTGAAAAACTAGAGAGAGGTTAAGTAACTAACCCATGGTCACAGGGCACAGGCTATTTTATGTTCTATTCTATCAATGCTACACATAATAGGATTAACTGATATTGAAAAACATCAGGTTATATTTTGATTCTATGATGTAAGAGATACACTTGATTTTAATTAGTTGGCATTTAGTGATAAATAGCTTGGACACAGAAGTCTGAATTGGTGCTAAAAGTATTAACTGATGTATAATATTCATACTCATTTAGTGCAATGTGTGCACAACTTTATCCAGGGTCTTCTTCTCCTTCTCCCTTCCATCCAACTATTGCTGTAAACCACACTCTTCATCCTAACTGAAACAGACAATAGTTGATTTAAACTAAGCATATGGAGAATGAAGCCTTTATCTAGTATCTGAGATTGGTTCCCACAAAGAATAAAATGAGCTAAGCAGCTTCACAATGATAGAAGACTTTTGAATAAAGGAAGCAGCATGTACAGCTGTAGCTAATTACAAATTTGGGCTTCACTTTTGTTAACAGCAGACTAATGTTTGCATACCAAGCATTTGTTGTAAATAAATAGCTTTAATAAGTGGGAAAAAAGACAGTAAGCAATACAATGCCAGGGGTAATTACAGCTATGTTTGCAAAAGCCACAAATGCAGTATATAATTATTTTAATATGAAAAATGGAGATTATCTCATATTTTAAGCTCTTTATTAGGAATAATTCTAACATTAGAATATTTTAGTATTGGAAGACTTGTCTGATTCAGACTTAATTTTCTTGATATGCTATTTTATGTAACACATAGAAACACAAAATAATACAGCTTCAATGAATAAATCCTTATCTATTAAATATGGTATTTCAAAGCACACTTGATCATATATTTGTGGCTTTTAGTTTAGTAACGATTTACTCTCTGAAGTAAGGGTAATATTAAAAAGTTATTGAGAGGAGATATAATTCAAGTAAGTCTATACACAAACCATCTTCTCCACACCTTTCCTCTCCCAAAGAAAGATAGCAACACTTTTTATGCTGCCGTGATAACAGAAAGCAGCATAAAAAGGTATTGCATTATATTTCAAGAGTGAGATGAAATCAAAATCAACCACGTAACTGTGGAGTACCCTAAAGGGATTCCATAATCCTCTGAATTAACACCTTTCCTGAGAGATGAACAAGAATTAACACAAGAGATAATTGTATGTCAACCATCAGGTAAAAATAATAATTACTTATCTAAATTTGGTATTCTAGTATAAGAAGAAAAAACAAATCCAAAATTATTTGTAAAAAACTTATGAATATTCACACAAAACCGGCACACAAATATTTATAGCAACTTTGCATAGTTACCTAAACTGGTAAGTAACCAAGACATTTCTCAATAGGTTAATGGATAGAGAAATTGTGGTACATTTTTACAATGGAATATTATTAAATGATAAAAAGGAATGAGCTATCTAGCTATGAAAAGACATGAAGGAACCAAAAATGCTTGTTGCTAAGTGAAAGAAGCCAATCTGAAAAGACGACATATTTTATCATTCCAAATATATGACATTTCGGAAAAAGGAAAATCTATGGAGACGGTAAGAAGATCAGTAGCTGCCAGGGTTCATGGAGAGAAAGCAGTGAACAGAAGAAGCACCGGGAATTTTTAGATAGTAAAACTGTTCTGTATTATACTGTAATGTCAGATATATGTCTTTATAAATTTGTCAAAACTCTATGGAATGTTCAACACAAAGTGTGAATCCTAATGTAAACTATAGATTTTTGTTAATAGTAGATTACTGATATGAGCTTGTGAGTTGTAACCACATACCACACTAGTGCAAGAAGGTATTAATAGAGGAACCTGCATGTGTGAGGGTGAGACAGCATGTGGGCACCCTATGTATTTCCACTCAATTTTTCTGTAAACCTCAAACTACTCTAAAAATATAGTCTATTGATTCAACAACAACTACAACTGGTATTAAAGAAAAAAAGGGTAAAAGATTTTTCCTAACCTTAATCACAGAAAGTCTAAAGCTACCTTACTAAGGTAAAATTGGCTTAAAGTAATGGTGAGCAGAGCCTACGATTTTCTCCCAAATTCACATCAAAATATTGTTTTAAAAATGTTATTAAAAATCAACAATTAAAACACTAAAAATAAGTACTGACATCAATTTATTGCAAAGTCTGTTATTACTTTTTGTTAGGTAAAAACTCAGTGGAACTACAATGAGAAAAATACATGCATTTATTATTCCTTCCTAGAAGTCTGGAGGCAAAGGGAGGGGGCACCTATGGATAGAAGTAACTGAGTTATATTTTAAATTAGACACCAAATCTAATAATATTAAATATGCTTTTAAACTATTGAAATTTATAAAACTAGACAATAAAAGGAGAAAATGTATACTCTGGAAAACAAATCCTATAAAATTGAACTGAAAGTTTGTCATAATTTTTAGCAAAGCTTACAGTAAAGAAAAATCCCACTTTCCAAAACATGCTTGAAGCATGCAGGGTTGTACTGTTAGATTATAAATGAGGATATGGACACATTTATCTAGACCTTATAGTAAACTAAATGAACAAAGATTACCTGGACTGTTTGATTCATTTATTAAAGTTTTAAAAGAAAATTTAAAACATGATTTAACATAGCAAGATGCACACTGGGATACAGAATACCAGTTTGTAGGGCTGCCAGGACAAAATAAGGATGCCTAATTAGATTTCAATTTCAGATAAACAACAATTTATTTAGTATAATTATATACCATGCAATATTTAGGACATTCTTACACTAAAATTATTGTTTATTCCAATTAAAATATGATTAGGTTTATTTTTCTTTATTTAGCCTGGCAACCCAACTATTTGCCAATCTTGTACTTATACAACTTAACCATTTAGTTTCATTTTTACACATTTTCCTTTTTGGAATTGGGAAATCATAAATTATAATACAATCTCTATATACAGACTTATTTTTTAATATTTATTGTAAGATTGTGTGTTAAGCCAGATTGGTAAGTAAAGATTCTGTCTTCATGGAAGATATACTGATGAAGCACAGGCAGATGATTATATTGGATCCAACTGGCTATTATTTTTAGTTTAATGTAAAATTTTATTCAAAGAAGCAACTGTAGCAAGTGATTGATACAGACTTTCAAGAAATCGTTGAAAAATGCCCACAGCAAAGGGTATTTAAATAAAAATAGCTGTCATAAAGTAGAAAGAAATATCTCATAAAGAGGAATCAGATTGAAAGAATAAATAGAGCAGCATAAGTATCAGCAGAGAAATTCACCAAAGATAAAGATTTGGCCAGTTTCATTTAGCATTTGTATGCACAATCTGTTAGGGAAAATGCATGGTAAAATTCTCCACTTTGATTGAAATGCCAGGCTGAGGAGGATGAACACAAGATATTTTCAGGATGCTGTGAGAGTGGTTAAAACCTGTGGTAAATGATTTTCCACGTTAGATATTTCCATGTAATGCCTTATACAAACAACAACAACAACTACTACAACAACAACAACTTACAGGTATTGTAAGACTTGGTGTTGCCTGCCTGTTAGGTGAGAAAGTATCTCATGAATGCAATTTACATTTGCCTACTCAATAGTGAAAGTAAACATTGCCATATGTTTATTGGCAATTTGGGTTTTATATCAATTTGCCCCCTCTTGTACTAGATTGTATTGATGCTTAATATGTTTACTATGTTAATCTTTTGCCAAGTATATATGTTTTTCTAAATATACCATTTGTGTTACTAAATTAATTGTAATTTATTTTGGTAAAGTTTTGAATTTATTACAATTAAACATCAAACTACTTCTTATCATTTAGATCTCAATCTCTAAATGAATCTTTAATTTTTTTTACAAGTTTAACAATTTTACATCTTCATTCACTTAGATTTTATCTTTGCTAATTGTGCAAAGTGGGCGATACAATGTAATAAAACTAAACAGGACTGTTAAATCTTCCTAATGAATTATCTCTCCCTTTTTTTTTTTTTTTTTTTTTTTTTGAGATGGAGTCTCGCTCTTTCGCCCAGGCTGGAGAGCAGTGGCGCCATCTCAGCTCACTGCAAGCTCCGTCTCCTGGGTTCAACAACTTCCAAGCAATTCTCCTGCCTCAGCTTCCCGAGTAGCTGGGACTACAGGCACCCGCCACCAAGCCCGGCTAATTTTTTGTATTTTAGTAGAGACGGGGTTTCGTCGTGTTGCCCAGGCTGGTCTTGAAATCCTGAGCCCAGGCAATCTGCCCGCCTTGGCCTCCAGAAATGCTGGGATTATAGGCGTGAACTACCGCGCCTGGCCATGAATGATCTCTTCTAATATGATCACGATTTAAGCCTGAAACCACCCTGATACTGAAGTCTGCATCGTGATCTGTGAATGTACTCTTTTTCTATGCCTGTAGGTTTTAGGGCTAACTTTTGTAAATAATGATTTATTCTGAAAAGACAGGTCCTTTAAGAAGTAAGCTCAGTCCATTTGCATTTATTATGATATATTTGAATTTATTTCTTTTATTCTATTTTGTGCTTTCTTTTTTGTGTTTGTTCTAATAAAACTTCATTTTTTAAAACTTTTATTTTGAGTTCAGGGGTACAAGTGCAGATTTGTTATATAGGTAAACTTGTGTCATGGGGATTTGTTGTACAGATTATTTCATCACTGAGATATTAAACTTAGTTATTTGATTAGTTATTTTTTCTGATTCTCTCCCTTCTCCACCTCTCTGCCCTCCAAAAGGCCCCAGTGTGTGTTGTTCCCCTCTTTTTGTCCATGTGTTCTCATCACTTAGTTCCCACATATAAGCGAGAACATGCAGTATTTGGTTTCCTGTTCCTGTGTTAGTTTGCTAAGAATAATGGCCTCCTGCTCCATCTATGTCCCTTTAAAAGACTTGATATTGTTCATTTTTATGGCTGCACAGTATTCCATGTGGCGATTTCTCAAAGACCCAAAGACAGAAATACGATTTGACCCAGCAATCCTATTACTGGGTATATATCCAGAGGAATAGAAATCATACATTTTGTGCCTTCTTCGTGTCCTTTTTCCTCTGTTTTGTCCCCCCATTGAATTGATTGAGTTTTCTTCATTTCCTACATTTTCCGTCTGCTGGTTTGGAATATATGTATTTTATTGGTACTCTAAAAAATGATTATCTATAATGTTTACTCACACTTGACTGAAATCTAATAAATATTTGTGTCTCCCAAATAATATAAAGATTTTTTTCAATTAATCTTTATGTTTAAACAGCTTTTGCAGTACAAGTGGTTTTGAGTTACATGGATAAATTGTATAAGTGATGAAGTCTGAGATTTTAATGCACTTGTGCCCAAGTAGTATACATTGTACCCAATATGTAGCTTCTTTTCCCTCACGCTACTTCCATCCTCCCACTTCTGTGTCTCCAAAGTCCATTATAACCCTCTGTATGTCTTTGCTTACCCATAGGTTAGCTCCCACTTATAAGTGAGAACACATGATATTTGTTTTTTCATTCCTGAGTTACTTCACTTAGAATAATGGCCTTCAGCTCCATCCAAGTTTCTGCAAAAGATACTATTTCAGTCTTTTTTTTAATCGCTGAATAGCATTCCATGATGTATGTATACCACATTTTCTTTATCCACTTACTGGTTGATGGCACTTAGATTGGTTCCATATCTTTGCAATTGTGAATTTCACTGCAATAAACATATGTGTGCAGGTGTTTTTTGATACAGTGACTTTTTAATATAAAGATTTTTAAATCCCAGTCTCCTCTCATGCCCTCATGCTAATCTTATCTGTTATTGTATTTTAGTATTTTGTTCCAACTTGTTTTTAAGCTGTTTAAAATATTTATTACTATCCTACCAGGGACAGTGGCTCAAGCCTGTAATCCCAGAACTTTGGGAGGCTGAGGTAGGAAGAGTGTTTGAAGCCAGGAGTTTGAGACCAGCCTGCACAACATAGGGAAACCCCATCTCTATCAAAAGCTTAAAAAAAAATAACTGGACATGGTGGCTTGTGTCTGTAGTCTCAGCTACTTGGGAGGCTGAGGCAAGAGAATTGCTTGAACCCAGGAGTGCAAGGCTGCAGTAATCTATGATTGTGTCACTGCACTGTAGCCTGGGTGGCAGAACGAGACCCTAAGTGTGTGTGTGTATATATGTATTTTATATATATATATATGTGTATATATGTATTTTATATATATATATGTATTATGTGTGTGTGTGTGTGTTTATTATTCTTTTACACATCTGATTGTTAGGTAAAGTAACCCACATAATTAGTGATCACTTTGCTTAACATTATTTTTAGTCTCATATCTTCCTTCTGAGTTGAAATTCTTTCCTACTGAAATTTGTACTTCAGAAATTTTTCTAGTGAGGAGTTTTTAGTGGCAAATTCTTTCTGCCTTTGATTGTTTGAATATGTCTTTCATGCCCCAAATGCCAGTAATATCTGATTGAGAAGTGTTAAGCCTCTAAGGACAATCACTGTGTGATTTCATACGTGTAACACCTTCATTTTTAGTTCGTCTTCATTTCTAGTCTCTGGTAGTATCCCGAAAAAGAACATGTTTTATGTTATACTTGGCACTATATAAGTTAAATTTTTTTCAACTTATTAATCAATTGTGTTACCAAAACCAGATTTCTGCCAACTAAATGTATATGTATGTGTGTGTGTATATATATACACATATATACATAAATATACACATATATATACATATATATACACATATATATACACACACATATATAAATATATATATACACACACATATATAAATAAATACATATACATGTACATATAATATATGAATACACAGGTGATGAATACACACATATAGATATACATCTACAGATATACATACTATATATACACATATATAGTATATATGTACACATATGTAGTATAAGGCATATAGCTAATGTACTGTGCATGTGTTTATATATATAAATAAAGTTTATCTGTCTACTTATCTATCTATATAACTAGTATCTGCAGGTAATCTTATATTTCTATTGTTCTGTCTTTAAATATATATAGAGAAAAAATACTTGGACTCCTGTTAAATTGATGCTAATAATGGCTATTTATGTGTTTTAAGATTTGTTGATTTCCTTAAGAATTTTGGACTTTTTTACAATGCATAAAATCTTTGTATAACTTATTTTGGTGTATAAATTCCTGTGTAAAATATTGTGTATTCATAGAATTATTTCCCTTTAAAACTTAACATTAGTCATGCTCAAAGAATATATTGATTATAATTGAAGACTATAAAATCAGGAACAGATATGGTGGGCATGGGTTATTTATCAAATCTGAAAAAGCTGTCTTTAAAGATACAGAGAATTGCGGTGTCTTTTTTGAAAACAGACAATAAAAGAAGAATAACTCTATTTGTACTCCAATAAGGCAGTCACCAGAAGTTGCCTACACAAACACCAATCACAGCCACTTTCTTCCTGGCTTTCCTCTCTAGGTAATTCAGGAAATGAAAATCTCAGTTATCTATCCTCTTTCACAGCTAGGAGAGGTTGTATGATCTGATTCTGGCCAATGAGATTTATGAGAAAGACTGCTGGGTGGGATTGTGGGGAGACTACAGAGTGTGTCCTTACAAGCTAACATTTACCAGGCTTAAGGATATGCCCAGATGATCAGTTTGAGTACCCTTAAATGTAAAATGAATTGATAAAAAGCAAATGGACTGCAAATTGGCTATATTTTTGGCAGTGGAAAGTTATAAAACCCTAGGCCCGGCCAGCTATAGTCTCTGTTTTTAAATCCCTAATATAAGGACTGTATTCCTTAAATTATACACAGAAAGAGTTTCTGTGGCCATTCAGGATGCAGGAAGGACATCTCTCTCCTCTTTGCCCACCAAGGAGGAAATATAGAAGATTTTCCTACAGAGAAAATGAGAGAGACTTCAATACATCTGATTAGGAAAACTACTTCATTGTAGGGCATGGAATCTCACTAATCCTATCAGCAAGTTTTGATGTACTATATGCTGATTTTAATATATAATATAGACGCTGCTATATGTTTTTTGTTCTCCCTTTTGCCAAATATGCTATTTTTATTGCAGTTACTTGCTTCTTCTCAACTATTGTATATTGCGGATGCTGTGGGTAGATTTTATTTTTTTTGGCATGCAATTTGGATTTAGTGACTAGATCTCTAGTGTGACACTCTATCTCTTGAAGAGTGGGTTAGTGTAACAAAGAAAATGATATATATAAATGTTGAGATAGTAGAGATTGTAAATTGGCACATTTAACATCTATTTTTAAAACCCTTTATATTGCTTTCCTCTATAAAACATATTGAGAAGCCAGTTTCTCAGTTGATCAACCTCCTTCGAAGTTAGGATTCTGTGAATATGTCATATAGTTTTTGGTGAAGTGTAAGTACTTTTACTGCAGCTGTTGCAAAAAATTGCTTTCTTTATGTGAAAGGACAGATTCAATTTTCAAATTGAAAATTTATCCCTTGACTTTTTTGTCGTGTAATTAAGATATGATGCCTGGATACATAGTAGCCACAATGTGACTTTCAGGTAACAAGCACACGTGACAGCATTATGGTCTCTTGATGCCATCATTCTGCAATTCGAACAACCTTGGTATACATCTCTACTGTTGGTCAGGTTTTCTATTACATGCAGGTACAAGTATTCTTCATGGAATCATCCCCAAATGGAAAGTTCTGTTATTTTAACCTCTTTAGGAATTCACCGCATGAAGACAGAAAATGTTCTTGGATTCCCAAGATCTATGTTCAATATCAACTTAATCTTTGACCCAAACAGTCATAAGATAGTGTTTGAGATCACTTCTGTCTCCTTTGTCTTTCTTATTCTTCTTTCTTTGTGCATCTTCTTTTTTCCTCAAGGTTTTTTATTTATATCCCCTGGACTGCATAACTCAGTTTATTCCCTTCTTTTTTTATTTCATGTTTTATTTATTTTTATTTTATTTTATTATTATTATACTTTAAGTTTTAGGGTACATGTGCACAATGTGCAGGTTAGTAACATATGTATACATGTGCCATGCTGGTGTGCTGCACCCATTAACTTGTCATTTAGCATTAGGTATATCTCCTAAAGCTATCCCTCCCACCTCCCCCCACCCCAAAACAGTCCCCAGAGTGTGATGTTCCTGTTCCTGTGTCCATGTGTTCTCATTGTTCAATTCCCACCTATGAGTGAGAATATGCGGTGTTTGGTTTTTTGTTCTTGCGATAGTTCACTGAGAATGATGATTTCCAATTTCATCCATGTCCCTACAAAGGACATGAACTCATCATTTTTTATGGCTGCATGGTGGTGTATATGTGCCACATTTTCTTAATCCAGTCTATCATTGTTGGACATTTGGGTTGGTTCCAAGTCTTTGCTATTGTGACTAGTGCCACAATAAACATATGTGTGCATGTGTCTTTATAGCAGCATGATTTATAGTCCTTTGGGTATATACCCAGTAATGGGATGGCTGGGTCAAATGGTATTTCTAGTTCTAGATCCCTGAGGAATCGCCACACTGACTTCCACAAGGGTTGAACTAGTTTACAGTCCCACCAACAGTTGTAAAAGTGTTCCTATTTCTCCACATCTTCTCCAGCAGCTGTTGTTTCCTGACTTTTTAATGATTGCCATTTTAACTGGTGTGAGATGGTATATCATTGTGGTTTTGATTTGCATTTCTCTGATAGCCAGTGATGATCAGCATTTTTTCATCTGTTTTTTGGCTGCATAAATGTCTTCTTTTGAGAAGTGGCTGTTCATGTCCTTTGCCCACTTTTTGATGGGGTTGTTTGTTTTTTTCTTGTAAATTTGTTTGAGTTCATTGTAGATTCTGGATATTAGCCCTTTGTCAGATGAGTAGGTTGTGAAAATTTTCTCCCATTTTGTAGGTTGCCTGTTCACTCTGATGGTAGTTTCTTTTGCTGTGCAGAAGCTCTTTAGTTTAATTAGATCCCATTTGTCAATTTTGGCTTTTGTTGCCATTGCTTTTGGTGTTTTAGACATGAAGTCCTTGCCCATGCCTATGTCCTGAATGGTAATGCCTAGGTTTTCTTCTAGGGTTTTTATGGTTTTAGGTCTAACGTTTAAGTCTTTAATCCACCTTGAATTGATTTTTGTATAAGGTGTAAGGAAGGGATCCAGTTTCAGCTTTCTACATATGGCTAGCCAGTTTTCCCAGCACCGTTTATTAAATAGGGAATCCTTTCCCTATTGCTTGTTTTTCTCAGGTTTGTCAAAGATCAGATAGTTGTAGATATACGGCATTATTTCTGAGGGCTCTGTTCTGTTCCATTGATCTGTATCTCTGTTTTGGTACCAGTACCATGCTGTTTTGGTTACTGTAGCCTTGTAGTATAGTTTGAAGTCAGATAGCGTGATGCCTCCAGCTTTTTTTCTTTTGACGTAATCTCTCTCTGTCACCAGGCTGGAGTGCAGTGGCACAATCTTGGCCCCCTGCAACCTCTGCCTCCCGGGTTCAAGCGATTCTCCTGCCTCAGCCTCCCGAGTAGCTGGGAATACAGGCACATGCCACTGCGCCCAGCTAATTTTTGTATTTTTAGTAAAGATGGGATTACACCATGTTGGCCAGGATGGTCTTGATCTCTTGACCTCATGATCCACCGGCCTCGGCCTCCCAAAGTGCTGGGATTACAGGCGTGAGCCACCGCACCCGGCCTGTGCATTTATTTCTTAACCAATGGAAACATTTATTCATTTAACAAGAACCTATTATCATGCCTTCTGTTATACACTTGATAAAAACATTTTGCTATGCACAATGAAAAGAGGGGCCATCAAATTTATCCTTCCTAGTTTGAATTTGTTGTAAGAATAAAATGCATGTCTAGCAACTTTGTGTGTAATGATGCCTTGAAGCATCACATATTTCAACTTTAATACTACTAACTGGATACCACTTATGTGGTAGGTTCTACAATAAAAGTTTATGCATGGATGTTTCATTTAACCTATGCAATAATCTGGAAGCTAATATTATCTTCTGTATATACTAGGAAAATAAAATTCAGAAAAATTTATTTAATTCAGATTTCATTACACTATTATTATAGTTGGTGTGCTAATCACTATGGAAACAAAACAGATACTATCTCTCCACCATGACCTCATAGTTTAAAGACAGAAACTCAGATAAGATGAGAATGCTATGAAATTCCAGAGGGAGATGATCTATTTGGGGGATATTCAAAAAAAAGGCTTCAATGGAGGTGATGTTGGAGCTGGGTTTTTAAAATTGTGTTAAGATTTTACCAGACAGAAGAAGGACAGGTATTATCTACAAAAGCAGAGGCATACACATGCATGCCATATTCAGTGAACTGTTGGTTTTCTTATGTAATTAAAGCAGTAGCTCTAGCGAGACAGAATGGTGGCAGACTGGTGACAGAGAACTACAAATTAAGTGGAATGGTATTTTTAAATTGTATATATTATAAGCATATATAATATATAGTTTTTATATATATTTTTTACCCTACAAAAGTATGGAGCTATTGAAAGTTGTTAAAAATGAAGGATGGAAAAGGGACTTAATGAGATTTGTACTTTCAAAAGATTACTCTGGTAATGGTGTAAATATTAAATAGAAAATGAAAGGAATGAGAAATTTAAACACCTGTTAAAAAGTTATTGCATTAGTTTAGGGAGATATTTGCACAGGTTGGGTCAATAGGACTTGTGATTTAATGGTTGAATAATATGAGGAATCCAAGATGATGGAAGAAATCCAAAACAAAAAGCATTTTTAATAGCATTGGCAGAAAACGGGGTACCCAGTTATCTACAACACAGGTAGAAATAGTGTCTAGATTGTGTGACCAGTTCATTCCTCTTTAAATATAACTTAGATTGCTCATAATATAATTTGAAAGTTTTTTAATTAAAAATGCATCAAAATGAAGGACAATAGTTCATATGGAAGAATAAAATATTTCATATGTATTGTGATGTCACAGGTATTTTTAGTATTTTTTGTACAATGACCCTCTGGACTTTTAAAATAAATTTGTATAATCTATATTATAATATGCTTTGAAAAATATGAAGAATAATATATGATTAAATGGAACAAGAATATATAACTGATTATTTTGACTAGCTCTTGCTCTTTCTTCCATACACAAAAAAAATTTATTGTTTTTCATGATTTTTTATTAATTTAGATATCCAAATATATACCTTAATTCCACTGTAATTCATTAAAATAAAAAATCCCTGATGTGAACACTACTAGAATTTTACATTAACAAATAATTTATTCAACTATTTTACTCTTTTGTGTTCCAACAGTCATCATAATTTATTTTTGTTTTTAGAGTTTTGAGTGAAACCTATATATAGTATCCCTCTTCTTCATATGATTTCTGAATCAATGGGAAAATAAGACACAGGCTTGAGGAACAAAATATACCTTCATCACACACAAAGAAGTTTTGGAATTGTTCTCTTATTTTTTTTAGATAGTCGTAGTGTATAGAAACACAACTGATTTTCAGATGTTGATTTCATATCCTGCAAATTTACTGAATTTATTAGTTCAAATAATTTTTGGTGGAGTCTTTGGAATTTTCTACTTATAAGATAATGCCATTGCAAACAGAAATACAAAATTACTTGTTTATTTCTGATTTGGAAGACTTTTATTTCTTTTTCTCACCTAATTGCTCTGTCTAGGACTTCCAATATCATACTGAATCTAGGTGGGGAGAGTAGGCATTCTTGACTTGTTTCTAATCTTAGAGAAAAAGGAGGAGGTGAAGCAAGATGGCTGAATAGAACCCTCTAGCTATTGTCCCTCCATTTAAAAACACCAAATTAAGAAAAAAAAAATCATGCAAGAAAGCACCTTTATAACCAGCAAAAAATCAAGTGAACAATTACATTACCTGGTTTTAATATAACATCAAGGAAAGAGACATTGAAGAGGGTAGAAACGACAGTCTTGCATTTCCTAAACCACCTCTTCCCCATCCCCCAGCTGTGCCACATGGAAAGATAATCTGTGCGCTTGAGGAAGACAGAGTGAAGTGATCCTGGGACTTGACATTGGAACTCAATGCTGCACTATCACAGCAGAATATGACACATGGCAGGATTCTGCCAGTGCCCACAGAGGAGCCCTGACCAGAGGGGAATTTTTAGCCCCAGCAAGGGGATGCAGTAGATTTGGGGTGCATTTGACCTAGTGAGACACCAGCTGTGTCAGTCTGGGAAGTGCCTTTCTCACCTCTCTGCCAACTCCAGGCAGTCCAGCACAGACACTCCTTTGAATTAAGGAATAGAGAGGCAAGAGAGGTAGAGACCATCCTCTAACACAGGGAATTCTTCCTTTTCTTACCCAAGCCCACCAATATGGTACCTCTGAGTCTGCAAGTCACAAAGGGCTGCAGCAACTACAGGCTTAGATCACATCATTCAATTTCCTTTGAATGTGTGGAAAGTCTTCTCAAGAAGGATAGGTACAAGCAAATCTAGACTGCTAAGATTAGATTAAATGCCTAACTCTTCAATGCCCAGACATTGATAAACATCTGCAAGCACCAACAATATCCAGAAAAATAGTTCTTCACTAAATGAACTAAATAAGGCACCAGTGAGCAATCCCAGAGTGATGAAGATATGTGATAATTCAGACAGAGAATTCTAAATACCTGTCTTGAAGAAGTTCAGTGAACTTCAGGATAATATAGAGAAGCAATTCAGAATTCTATCAGAGAAATTTAACAGAGAATGAAATAATTAAAAAATCGAGCAGAAGTTCTGGAGCTGAAAAGTTCAATTGACAAACTGAAACCCTCAATAGCAGAACTGATTAAGCAGAAGAAAATCACAGTCAGAGGAGAAAAAAAAAGGAAATAAAAAGAATAAAAAGGAATGAAGTGGGCCTACAGGATCTATGAAATAGCCTGAAGAAGGCAAATCTAAGAGTTATTGGTCTTAAAGAGGAGAGAGGTCAGAGTAAAACATGTATTCAAAGAAATAATAACAGAACTTTCCAAACCTAGAGAAAGATATCAAAATTCAGGTAAAAAAGGTCATAGAACACCAGGAAGATTCAATCCAAATACAACTACCTCAAAGCATTTACTAATCAAACTCTCATTGGTCAGGGATTTAAAAAGGGCTTCTTGAAGAAGCAAGAGAAAAGAAACAAATAACACATACATAAGCCTCTATACATCTGGCAGCAAACTTCACAGAGGAAACCTTATAGGCCAGAAGAGAGGGGGATGATATGCAAAGTGCTGAAGGATAAAAACTTCTTTCATAGAATATTGTATCCAACAAATGTACAGCATGGTGACTATAGTCAATAATAATATATTGTTCACTTGAAATTTGCTAAGAGAGATCTTAAGTATTCTCAGCACACATTCACACACCTGCAAATTGATAACTAAATGTGGTGTTGGATGTATTAATTAATTTGATTGTGGTAATCACTTCATAATATATATGTATAGCATATCATGTATACCTTGACTATATTTGATTTTTAACAATTATACTTCACTAAAGCTAGAAAATTTTTTCTAATTTAAGAAAGCATGTTTGGAGAATGTAAAAACAGTATCAAAATTGGCTTGCCGATATTTTACTCCTTCAGTAGAGACCTTACAACAACCTTCTGAGCGTAGACCTTGCAACAACAATGCAAAGTGTATGTCTGTAAAACAGACACTCTCAGCTTGATTGCTATACTCTACCGATGTCTGTGGTGGAGGATGGAGGAAAACGACAAAATCTTCTCAAGCCCTGGGCCTCTTTTAGATGAATTCTATCCACGAGAGAACCATGAACTAATCGCTACTTGCCTAGCAATTAGGAGAATCTTTCCATTTCTTGGGGGAATGTAAAGGGAGTAGGATTGTTTTGGGAAATCACTCCCCATAGAATGAAACATCAAAGTGAGGAAGCAGCATTCCCTTCCAATGGTTGTGCTGTGGTACTTGTCACACAGTTAAGCATTTAATGAATAACAGTGGTTCAGGAACCTATTAGATCAGCAAGATTAACCGAGGAAAAATTTTAGGCTATAATCTTTATCCCATCCCAGACTTAATAAATCAGGATTTTAATTATGGATCTCCTGGGTAGACCCAGGAGTTCTATAGTTTTAAAAGCTTCTCAGCACTTCTGTTTAAATAATTATCTATTTCTTGTATCAGTCTTGAGCCATATAAATGTATTTTTTAATCTAAGATGGCTTCTTCTTATCATTGTAATCATTTCTTCAGGCTGTGATTATCATCTTTAGTATGTTTTCTAGAATTTGCCAACTGCCTATTGATACAAAAGTGTTGGACGTTCATTCCCCTTTCAGGCTTCTAAATGTGGATCAAGAAGCCTAAGTCTGGAGAAATACTTTGAAATTTAAATATTTGTATAAAATGAAAACATGCATTGGATGAAAAAAGACAAAAGAGGACTAATCTGATCCTGGTTTTATCTACATTTTTAATTTTGCATAGCTAATGAAAAAATTACACAGGTACTATCCAACTAGTTGAAAGCCTCTGGGAACTAACTCAAATAACACTTCAAAAATGAGGTGGGCTAGCAGTAGGTAGTAGCAAATGCTTGATAGCTAAATGTATAGAAAACACTCACTGTGAAAAAGACAAATCAATTAATATTTACAGCCTACATGAAATGATATCTAAGATTCAGTATAAATAGACTAGAACAGTATTTAGTACAAGTCAATGTCTCCAAATGTTCCCAGGAAAGCTTGAAATGGAAATGAGATTATTTTAGCAGAAAGTAAAATAATATGTACAAAATTCAGCATTTAAAATTTTCACTTTTTCATACTATCTCAGCAAGAAATCAATCACAGCTAATTATATGAATTATTAAATATGTAAACAATGCACAATTTCACATGAATTACCTTGTTAATCTTTATTTCCAACTAAGTAGTAGGTTTAAAAAGAATATTAATGAAAATTTTACTTAACATTGGTTCAATCTAAAACTTTCAACTCTGGGATATTGAAAATATTATTAAAATCCTGTATTTTCAGGAAAAAATAAATATTAAAACTATTGTTGGAAATAACATTAAAGATTTAAGTGGTGCTCTTTAATATCCTTTTTGTTTAAATAATGACATGAGTTTACAGAAAACTCAGTGTTTTCTTGAAAAGACATAGTTCTGTCACATCTTCCTGTCTACACTATATTATGAAATGTCTACACTATTAAAAGCCAAGTTTTCCTTACTAGCCAATGCAATTTTAAGAAAGGTTTACTTTAGTTCCTTCCTGACATAAGCCAAGAAAAAAACTAAAAATTACTAGTCTGAGTGCAAAATACTAGGAAGAAATGTGCAGCAGAGCAATTAGGAATGGAATTTGAATAGTTGCTCTGCTTAAGGTCATAGCAAGACATATCTGTTTTTGAAAATTTCATTTTTGGATAGGAAGTCATGTATTAGAAAGCTAATTCTCCCTTGATAGGCACATTTTTAAAATTCAAATAATCTCTTGAATGCGCTACTAAAAAGAAATTCAACTATCACAGAAAGTAAAAATTTACTAATACTGGCTTCTGCCTCATATTGGCAGTGAGTTCATGGGATAAAATGACCTATACATGTGAAATATATACATATTGTCTTCTCTAAAACCAGATCAAAGGAAGAAGAGGACGATGTGGGTAAAAAAGTGGCTGAAGGAAAGCTAAGAACAAACTATAAATAATGAAAGCATGAGATGAATTTTATAACTTTCATTGAAATAAAGATATAACTTAAAAAAACAGTCAACTCAGAAGTTAGGTGTAATTTAAAATTCCTCTTTGCTTTTGTTCAGGGGTTGAGATTCAATGGAATTGCATTTTGATTACTCTTACTGGTTTTTGAATGCCAATGGTCCAGTGTGGCCCCAAGCATTTAACTCCTTCATATTTCTGTGATCTATTCCGTTACAGCCAAATACTTTCCTACTCACATCTCATCCCTGTGAGTCAGAGATTTCAGAGAGGAATGTGAAGAGTAGGAGGCTCAGGTAGAGGTGAAGCACAGACTTAATTTACCTATCAGAAGCTAGGTGAAACCTGGGCAGAACTGCTGACTACAAACCAGGGGTTTTGAAAAAGATGTAAGGTTGAGAAGACTTTAAGTGGTGTACAAGAAGTATTTGATTATCATTGTCACATGCAATGTATACAAGTGTGTATACATATACATGTATCAATCAAAACCCTTTTCTAGTATATCATGCTGCACACTAGTTACCTTGGAACCATTTCATCTCACACATTGACAACTTAGCCATTTTCATTTTAACATTTGCAAGGCAAATTGAAAATTTTTAAATGGAAGTCCTTAACTCATGAAATCACAGAATGTTTTGGCAATTTCATCGTGTACCTTTCCTAGATGTCAAAATTTGTACAAACCCTTAAATATGCAGTGAAATACTCTACTTATTGATTTTCACTTCCCCTGCATTTATTTTGCCAATCATTTCTAACATTTAACATTTCTTTGTTTCTCACTGACTTCTGCATATGCTTTATTTTTGTACATAAGAGAAAACACTAGAATGGCAGTGTCCTGCAAACTATCAGAAACTGAAGACTTTTATCTGTTCTAATTACAAATGTTTTATGTCTAGAGATTCAAATTGTTCCAACCAGACAAAGAAAATTCTCTGGTCAAATTATATATGCCAAAGGTAACCAAAAGCATTATGTTCTATTAGAAATGCAGGTGCTTGACACTATTTAATAGAACACAGTGGTGTCCCACACGTCTTTGAATAGACTTGTGAAAGTTTAATTGGATAGACCACTCCACAAGGGACCACTAGCACTTTAATAGCTAGTTGCAGACCCCTAGTGAGGTTGAATAATTACAATCAAGGAGCTATAGCCGTTTCCATGACTGCAATTATATTTCTGCAGAAAGGCCCATTTCCCTCCCCATCCCCCATGACAGTTCACTTTGTATTAATTATAGATTACATGCTTCAGCCCTCTATCATTATGCTAGCATATTCTCATAAAGAATGGTACATTAACCGTAAAGTACTGTGTTCATTGCATGTATGATTGTTCAGCTCTCTGCACTGTCTGTGTGTGTGTGTGTGTGTGTGTGTGTAAGAAAGCGAAAGAGGTCACTTTATAAATGTCAGTGGCACCAGATGTACAAATAAAAAATCAAAAGGCATCAAAAGAGAGGCTGGCACAGTATCAAGCCAAAATGGAGCTTTCACATACTTTACCCTCCATTTCCATTTCCCAATACATGTCGGTTCGGAATTTCAAGCCTACTGCTTGAAATATAGTCAACATCAGAGGGCTGAATTTATTCTAAGTTAAGAATCATCTGCACAGCTACTCCTTTCACTCTTCAAACCTCTCTTTTTATGAACAGTGACATGCAAAAAGCATTTACATATTCTCAAACTTTTCTTAGAAGTTTACCTCTATGCTCCTTTCCTCTAATTAAATATCATATTGAGAGTTAAACAGATTGCTAGATATTTTCTTTCAAGTTTTCTATATATGTTCCTATTTCCTGATGGAAGAGTAAAAGGATAATATAAAAACCAATTCCTCTTGTCTTGAGGAAAGTTTAGCAATAATGGATAACTAAATACTAGAGAAGCTCTTATTTCTTCATATAAGGTTCGCACTAATGGGGCTATAAATTGGTATTCCAATAGCCAAATTCAACTACAAACACAATTAATGTAGCCAAATCTCATTGCCTGTTGGTACAGACATCCTCTTTACTTGGCCATAGCCCCTGCCCTTCTCTATTGCTTTAATTCCTGCTGCTTTGCATATTTATGGTAAGAATCTGGTGCGTAAGGCCATTTGACTTTATGATCTATGCCTAAAATAATTAGAGATTTTGTTCAGAACGTTTCAAGAAATTATAACATATAGATAGTAATTAAATACACAATTCAACTTATATGAGACTTACTAGTAAAACTTAAGTTATAATTGCCATAGTGCTATCATGGGAATTAGATACTGGTAGTGATACTCATGAAGTCTGATACATGCAAAGTTAAACAATTTGCTAGTTATTAGAAAAACTGCTGAGGATTCACTTACAAGTTGAATGATAGTTGTGAAATTGATTTTTTGGTAATAATAACAGCTGGCACTTGCATAATAATTCTATAGTGTAAGCCAGTGTTCTCAGAGTTTTACATAAAATATTCACATAATTATTTCAACAACTCTATGAGGTACTATTATATTCCTTATTTTACAGATAAGAAGAATAATCTATAGAGAGTTTAAGTTACTAGTTTCCAGTTGACATAGCTACTTATTATTGGGATTTGAACCCAGGCAGTTCCTGTCCAGACTCCATGCTCTTAGCACATCACTATGCTGCCTCTTCATTTTATTTTATGTCCTCCAGTTCTAACAATCCTGGTCGATTCTCCAAACATGTCAGTTTTCTCTCTTTATGGCTCTGCTTGTAAAAACATTGCTATAGCAACTGTGAGGTATTTGATAGGAGGAACCTCAGAGATATGACACTGTTAATCCCTTCCTTATGCTCAGAGTGTTAACATTTAAAAAATATTTCTATTTAGAAAACAAAAGTGTTAGCAGGATCAAAGAAAAGGAATTATAAACTGCACGTTTCAGGAGTTTATTTTACAAAAGCTTCAGGGAAGCAGAACATTTTCTCATGGTTCTCAGAATGGTTTCAGCCTCTCTAATTCAGGGTACTCTTCATTACTTCCCATCACTGACCTTTCATCCAGGAAGACCTGGCTCCTGGTTTTCTTTATTTAATTTATACATCTATTTGCTTAAAACTGTGATGGAATTTGGCTTACTCAACAAGTTAGACTGACTTTCCTCCCCCAGTAAGCCTTAGCTCATGATGACTGTACTACATTGTATGTCTCATTAAATTATTTATTGATTCTTTTCAGGTGATTGTTCTTTTGTAAAATAAATTGTCTCATTTATATTTGAGGTTTACAACATGATCTCATAGATACATAAAGATAGTAAAACCGCTACAACAGGAAAGCAGATTAATATAGCTATCATTTCATATAGCTACATTTTGTATAAGACTAAAATCCATTTAACAAAAATACCTAATATAATACAATTGTATTAATTTTATACTTTATGTTGTATATTAGATCTCTAAAATTGTTCATTCTACATATCTGGAATTTTGTGTCCTTTGACCTACATCTCCCCATTTCCTTCCCCAACTCCACCAGTGGTAACCACTGTTTCATTCTCTTTCTCTGTGTATCTGAGCTGTTTGTGTTGTTATATATTTTACATATAAGTGAGATTATACAATATATTTTTCTGTGTCTGGCTTATTTTACTTAGCACAATGATGTCCCTTTGAACTCATCTATGTCTTCAGGACATCCACTAGCCACTCCCTAAATCACCTCCTTCACCTAAAGAGTCTTTTCCCTTATTGATATGCTTATCAATATCCAAAGCCTTTTTTGAAGCTTAGAAAAAGCCCAGTGTCCAGGGTAATATTTGCTCTTCTCAAGTTTACATTATTTTTAACCCTTCAAAATATGGCACACAATATTTATTTTTTTCAATTACTCTGTGTTTTAAAAATATTATTCTTGCCTTTGTATTTAACTGCTTTATAAATGAGTGCCTCATTTCACTAAATAGATTATAGGCATCTTCAGATGATTAGATATATTCATAATATATTTATTAGATATATTCATTAGATATATTCAAAATATGGTTATTTTTTATCTTCCCCTTACCCCATGACTAGCATAGTTGCTGTATTGAGAATGCATTTATTAAAATAAGCATTAATTTTCATAAGATGACTTAACAGTGAGTTGAATTAGTTACATTTTCATGCCATATGTGGAGCGGATATAAAGCAATAGCCACAAATAAGAGATTTGCTTTCCCAAAAAAACTGTATGTGTGTGTGATGTGTGTGTACATATGTATACATATGGAACGGTACATATTATATCTCTACCATACATTAAGTATGCATACACTCACATACATTCAAAGAATAGTAAGGTAGAATAGGAATTATGCAGGCCAGGGAACTACAAAAAAAAAAAAAAAGAGAGAGAGCAAGCCATTATAACCTCTTGTGTTGGCTATCTGAAAGAACCCATCGTTTTTCTCTCACAGCTGCATTGCTAATTAAATTGAATGGGCTCAATTTTAGCTGAACATTAATGGTATAATTGCATTGCTGTAAGTAATTAAAACCTTATCCTACTTATCCTAACAGATGGTTGGGTTGAAAGTTTCAACTACAAAAAATAAAATCTATACAAGTGGATTCTAGAGAATAGAATCACTCACCATATTTTGATTGCCTGGGAAATAATTTCATATACTTTTATCCTAATGAATGTGTTATGAGAGGTACTTAGTGGATTAAAACTCTTCAGCAAGTAAGACTCTACAGATAATCATTTCTTTACATAAATTTATTTACTTATTGTAATGGCTTTATTTATTGTGATGGTTGAAGACTTAATCTATTATAATACTAAACTTAAATTTTAGAACTTAATATGAGAAAAATGTTCTTTAAAAAATGAGAACTTTATTTCACATTACAAAGCTGTTCTCTAAAACTTTTTTATTTTAAACATGTTAAATAAATTTTAAAGAAAAATTAGTCCTGTATTATATTAATAAAACATTGCAGTTCCTATGGAAATTATTTAACCAATTGTGCATGGTAGCAAATTTACAACAGATTATTAAATATTAAATATGTCCTATTCTATCATATGGTTATTTTATCCCAGGTTATTCTTGAACAGGAAACTTAGCTTCAATGAGAACACACCATTGTTTGAAGAAGTATATGTAACCTCAGAAATACTTTATTCAGTATGTTGTGAGAGGATAATGTGTGACAGAACCAATAACAACTTTTCTCTCTCTTCCTTCCTTCCTTTCCTGCCTCCCTCCCTCCCTCCTTCATTCCTTCCTTGCCTCCTTCCTTTCCTGCCTCCCTCCCTCCCTCCTTCATTCCTTCCTTCCCTCCTTCCTTCTTTCCTTCCTCTCTTCCTTCCTCCCTCCCTCTTTTCCACCCCCATCCTTTTCTCCTCCCTTTCGTCTTTCTTTTTCTCTTTACTTAAATGTACTACATCAGTGTAAATGCGAGAAACAAATTAGAGAGGTTATCAGCTGTGTCACAGAATCTGAAGTGCATGAGAAAGGGTCTGAAAAGCAGAGAAGCCCATAGGAGGAATATGGCCAAGTTAAATAAGCACAAAAACTACAGGATTCTCTTCTGAGACCTTTCACACTAGAGGAGACTAGTACGATCTCCTCTCATCCTGGATCTAGTTTTAAAAAATATAGCAAAACTTTCTTCTTGTTAATGTCTAGAAATCTCTTAAGAATATCTATTAGAAATATTTTTAATGACTGCTGATTTTCAGTAATCACCAGACATATCAAATTCAAAATTCCCTATCAAAGATTTTTTTTTTTTTAAACAGAGTGTCACTCTTGTTGTCCAAGTTGGAGTACAATGGCGTGACCTCCGCTCACTGCAATCTCTGCCTCCTGAGTTGAAGCGATTCTCCTGCCTCATCCTCTGGGTAGTTGGGATTACAAGCATGAGCCACCACTGCTCGCTAATTTTTTTGGATTATTAGTAGAGATGTGGTTTCACCATGTTGGCCAGGCTGTTCTCGGACTCCTGACCTCAGGTGATCCACCCCCCTTGGCCTCCTAAAGGGAATGGGTGATTTTGAAAAATATATAATGTTGTTATATCAACAATATTATTGTAATGGAGTTTTTTATAATTGACTACCTCATAAATTCTGTATAGACAAAAAAGAAATTGCACAATTTTACTCTATTTTGCTCTAATTATTGGGAGTGATAGAATTCCTAGAATATATTTTCACGTGAATGTCATCTGAAACATTTGGAGGAAAACAAAAAAACAACTAGTAGACACGACTCACAGCTTTGGAAACACTGGTAGATTCTTCCCAAAGTATTTAAAAAATTACCTTTGGAATACCTGGATTTTGGAGCCAAGATGGCCGAATAGGAACAGCGCCGGTCTACGCTCCCAGCGTGAGCGACGCAGAAGACGGTGATTTCTGCATTTCCATCTGAGGTACCGGGTTCATCTCACTAGGGAGCGCCAGACAGTGGGCGCAGGTCAGTGGGTGCACTCACCTTGCGCGAGCCGAAGCAGGGTGAGGCATTGCCTCACTTGGGAAGCGCAAGGGGTCAGGGAGTTCCCTTTCCCAGTCAAAGAAAGGGGTGAGGGACGGCACCTGGAAAATCGGATCACTCCCACCCGAATACTCCGCTTTTCCGACGGGCTTAAAAAACGGTGCACCACGAGATTATATCCGCACCTGGCTCGGAGGGTCCTACGCCCACGGAGTCTCACTAATTGCTAGCACGGCAGTCTGAGATCAAACTGCAAGGCGGCAGGGAGCCTGGGGGAGGGGCGCCCGCCATTGCCCAGGCTTGATTAGGTAAACAAAGCAGCCGGGAAGCTCGAACTGGGTGGAGCCCACCACAGCTCAAGGAGGCCTGCCTGCCTCTGTAGGCTCCACCTCTGGGGGCAGGGCACAGACAAACAAAAAGACAGCAGTAACCTCTGCAGACTTAAATGTCCCTGTCTGACAGCTTTGAAGAGAGCAGTGGTTCTCCCAGCACACAGCTGGAGATCTGAGAACGGGCAGACTGCCTCCTCAAGTGGGTCCCTGACCCCTGACCCCTGAGCAGCCTAACTGGGAGGCACCCCCCAGCAGGGGCACACTGACACCTCACAGGGCAGGGTATTCCAACAGACCTGCAGCTGAGGGTCCTGTCTGTTAGAAGGAAAACTAACAAACAGAAAGGACATCCACACCAAAAACCCATCTGTGTATCACCATCATCAAAGACCAAAAGTAGATAAAACCACAAAGATGGGGAAAAAACAGAACAGAAAAACTGGAAACTCTAAAAAGCACAGTGCCTCTCCTCCTCCAAAGGAACGCAGTTCCTCACCAGCAACGGAACAAAGCTGGATGGAGAATGACTTTGACGAGCTGAGAAGAAGGCTTCAGACGATCAAATTACTCTGAGCTACGGGAGGACATTCAAACCAAAGGCAAAGAAGTTGAAAACTTTGAAAAAAATATAGAAGAATGTATAACTAGAATAACCAATACAGAGAAGTGCTTAAAGGAGATGATGGAGCTGAAAACCAAGGCTCGAGAACTACGTGAAGAATGCAGAAGCCTCAGGAGCCAATGCGATCAACTGGAAGAAAGGGTATCAGCGATGGAAGATGAAATGAATGAAATGAAGCAAGAAGAGAAGTTTAGAGAAAAAAGAATAGAAATAAATGAGCAAAGCCTCCAAGAAATATGGGACTATGTGAAAAGACCAAATCTACGTCTGATTGGTGTACCTGAAAGTGATGGGGAGAATGGAACCAAGTTGGAAAATACTCTGCAGGATATTATCCAGGAGAACTTCCCCAATCTAGCAAGGCAGGCTAACGTTCAGAATCAGGAAATACAGAGAACGCCACAAAGATACTCCTCGAGAAGAGCAACTCCAAGACACATAATTATCAGATTCACCAAAGTTGAAATGAAGGAAAAAATGTTAAGGGCAGCCAGAGAGAAAGGTCAGGTTACCCTCAAAGGGAAGCCCATCAGACTAACAGCGGATCTCTTGGCAGAAACCCTACAAGCCAGAAGAGAGTGGGGGCCAATATTCAACATTCTTAAAGAAAAGAATTTGCAACCCAGAATTTCATATCCAGCCAAACTAAGCTTCATAAGTGAAGGAGAAATAAAACCCTTTACAGAGAGGCAAGTGCTGAGAGATTTTGTCACCACCAGGCCTGCCCTAAAAGAGCTCCTGAAGGAAGTGCTAAACATGGAAAGGAACAACCGGTACCAGCCACTGCAAAATCATGCCACAATGTAAAGACCATCAAGACTAGGAAGAAACTGCATCAACTAATGAGCAAAATCACCAGCTAACATCATAATGACAGGATCACATTCACACATAACAATATTAACTTTAAATGTAAATGGACTAAATTCTCCAATTAAAAGACACAGACTGGCAAATTGGATAAAGAGTCAAGACCCATCAGTGTGCTGTATTCAGGAAACCCATCTCACGTGCAGAAACAGACATAGGCTCAAAATAAAAGGATGGAGGAAGATCTACCAAGCAAATGGAAAACAAAAAAAGGCAGGGGTTGCAATCCTAGTCTCTGATAAAACAGACTTTAAACCAACAAAGATCAAAAGAGACAAAGAAGGCCATTACATAATGGTAAAGGGATCAATTCAACAAGAAGAGCTAACTATCCTAAATATATATGCACCCAATACAGGAGCACCCAGATTCATAAAGCAAGTCCTGAGTGACCTGCAAAGAGACTTAGACTCCCACACATTAATAATGGGAGACTTTAACACCCCACTGTCAACATTAGACAGATCAACGAGACAGAAAGTCAACAAGGATACCCAGGAATTGAACTCAGCTCTGCACCAAGCAGACCTAATAGACATCTACAGAACTCTCCACCCCAAATCAACAGAATATACATTTTTTTTCAGCACCACACCTATTCCAAAATTGACCACATAGTTGGAAGTAAAGCTCTCCTCAGCAAATGTAAAAGAACAGAAATTATAACAAACTATCTCTCAGACCACAGTGCAATCAAACTAGAACTCATGATTAAGAATCTCACTCAAAACCGCTCAACTACATGGAAACTGAACAACCTGCTCCTGAATGACTACTGGGTACATAACGAAATGAAGGCAGAAATAAAGATGTTCTTTGAAACCAACGAGAACAAAGACACAACATACCAGAATCTCTGGGACGCATTCAAAGCAGTGTGTAGAGGGAAATTTATAGCACTAAATGCCCACAAGAGAAAGCAGGAAAGATCCAAAATTGACACCCTAACATCACAATTAAAAGAACTAGAAAAGCAAGAGCAAACACATTCAAAAGCTAGCAGAAGGCAAGAAATAACTAAAATCAGAGCAGAACTGAAGGAAATAGAGGCACAAAAAACCCTTCAAAAAATTAATGAATCCAGGAGCTGGTTTATTGAAAGGATCAACAAAATTGATAGACTGCTAGCAAGACTAATAAAGAAAAAAATGAGAGAAGAATCAAACAGAGGCAATAAAAAATGACAAAGGGGATATCACCACTGATCCCACAGAAATACAAACTACCATCAGAGAATACTACAAACACCTCTACGCAAATAAACTAGAAAATCTAGAAGAAATGGATAAATTCCTCGACACATACACTCTCCCAAGACTAAACCAGGAAGAAGTTGAATCGCTGAATAGACCAATAACAGGAGCTGAAATTGTGGCAATAATCAATAGCTCACCAACCAAAAAGAGTACAGGACCAGATGGATTCACAGCCGAATTCTACCAGAGGTACAAGGAGGAACTGGTACCATTCCTTCTGAAACTATTCCAATCAATAGAAAAAGAGGGAATCCTCCCTAACTCATTTTATGAGGCCAGCATCATTCTGATACCAAAGCCAGGCAGAGAAACAACAAAAAAAGAGAATTTTAGACCAATATCCTTGATGAACATTGATGCAAAAATCCTCAATAAAATACTGGCAAAACGAATCCAGCAGCACATCAAAAAGCTTATCCACCATGATCAAGTGGGCTTCATCCCTGGGATTCAAGGCTGGTTCAATATACACAAATTAATAAATGTAATCCAGCATATAAACAGAGCCAAAGACAAAAACCACATGATTATCTCAATAGATGCAGAAAAAGCCTTTGACAAAATTCAACAACCCTTCATGCTAAAAACTCTCAATAAATTAGGTATTGATGGGACATATTTCAAAATAATAAGAGCTATCTATGACAAACCCACAGCCAATATCATACTGAATGGGCAAAAACTGTAAGCATTCCCCTTGAAAACTGGCACAAGACAGGGATGCTCTCTCTCACCACTCCTATTCAACATATTGTTGGAAGTTCTGGCCAGGGCAATTAGGCAGGAGAAGGAAATAAAGAGTATTCAATTAGGAAAAGAGGAAGTCAAATTGTCCCTGTTTACAGACGACATGATTGTATATCTAGAAAACCCCATTGTCTCAGCCCAAAGTCTCCTTAAGCTGATAAGCAACCTCAGCAAAGTCTCAGGATACAAAATCAATGTACAAAAATCACAAGCGTTCTTATACACCAACAACAGACAAACAGAGAGCCAAATCATGAGTGAACTCCCATTCACAATTGCTTCAAAGAGAATAAAATACCTAGGAATCCAACTTACAAGGGATGTGAAGGAACTCTTCAAGGAGAACTACAAATCACTGCTCAACGAAATAAAAGAGGATACAAACAAATGGAAGAACATTCCATGCTCATGGGTAGGAAGAATCAATATCGTGAAAATGGCCATACTGCCCAAGGTAATTTACAGATTCAATGCCATCCCCATCAAGCTACCAATGACTTTCTTCACAGAATTGGAAAAAACTACTTTAAAGTTCATATGGAACCAAAAAAGAGCCTGCATCACCAAGTCACTCCTAAGCCAAAAGAACAAAGCTGGAGGCATCACACTATCTGACTTCAAACTATACTACAAGGCCACAGTAACCAAAACAGCATGGTACTGGTACCAAAACAGAGATATAGACCAATTGAACAGAACAGAGCCCTCAGAAATAATGCCGTATACCTACAACTATCTGATCTTTGACAAACATGAGAAAAACAAGCAATGGGGAAAGGATTCCCTATTTAATAAATGGTGCTGGGAAAACTGGTTAGCCATATGTAGAAAGCTGAAACTGGATCCCTTCCTTACACCTTATACAAAAATCAATTCAAGATGGATTAAAGACTTAAACGTTAGACCTAAAACCATAAAAACCCTAGAAGAAAACCTAGGCATTACCATTCAGGACATAGGCATGGGCAAGGACTTCATGTCTAAAACACCAAAAGCAATGGCAACAAAAGCCAAAATTGACAAATGGGATCTAATTAAACTAAAGAGCTTCTGCACAGCAAAAGAAACTACCATCAGAGTGAACAGGCAACCCACAAAATGGGAGAAAATTTTCGCAACCTACTCATCTGACAAAGGGCTAATATCCAGAATCTACAATGAACTCAAACAAATTTACAAGAAAAAAACAAACAGCCCCATCAAAAAGTGGGCGAAGGACATGAACAGATACTTCTCAAAAGAAGACATTTATGCAGCCAAAAAACAGATGAAAAAATGCTGATCATCACTGGCTATCAGAGAAATGCAAATCAAAACCACAATGATATACCATCTCACACCAGTTAGAATGGCAATCATTAAAAAGTCAGGAAACAACAGGTGCTGGAGAGAATGTGGAGAAATAGGAACACTTTTACACTGTTGGTGGGACTGTAAACTAGTTCAACCCTTGTGGAAGTCAGTGTGGCGATACCTCAGGGATCTAGAACTAGAAATACCATTTGACCCAGCCATCCCATTGCTGGGTATATACCCAAAGGACTATAAATCATGCTGCTATAAAGACACATGCACACGTATGTTTATTGTGGCACTATTCACAATAGCAAAGACTTGGAACCAACCCAAATGTCCAACAATGATAGACTGGATTAAGAAAATGTGGCACATATACACCATGGAATACTATGCAGCCATAAAAAATGATGAGTTCATGTCGTTTGTAGGGACATGGATGAAATTGGAAATCATCATTCTCAGTGAACTATCGCAAGAACAAAAAACCAAACGCCGCATATTCTCACTCATAGTTGGGAGTTGAACAATGAGATCACATGGACACAGGAAGGGGAATGTCACACTCTGGGGAGTGTTGTGGGGTGGGGGGAGGGGGGAGGGGGGAGGGATAGCATTGGGAGATATACCTAATGCTAGATGACGAGTTAGTGGGTGCAGTGCACCAGCATGGCACATGTATACATATGTAACTAACCTGCACAATGTGCACATGTATCCTAAAACTTAAAGTATAATTTAAAAAAAAAAAAAAACTTTGGAATACCTACTGTACTGCTAATTACATCTAATTTAGCCTATTTGAAATTGTGCATAAAATAACTGAATTTAAGCTTTTTATGTTTTATTTGCTGATAAGTTGCCAATCTCATGCAATCAGATGAGAAATCTTTCTGCATTAAAAATTATAGTATGGGAAATCATTTACATCTAACAGTTTGTTGAAGGCACAAACAATGTGTAAATTGTCACTGTTATAGTAAAGCATCTCAGTTAAGCCCCAAAATAATAATTCAATCATACTTTTTAAATAAAATTGTACCAGCGTCTGGGAAAACTCCAACCACTTGTCTATTGCTGCGATTATATATGAACTGTGAAAATATTCTATCAAACATGCACAAGTAATATGTATGCATGCATTCTTTTTCTGGAAAAATCAATTGCTCTACTGCCTATCATGACCTGTAATATTCTTTCCATGAGCTGTTAGAACTGGGTCCATTTGCTTAAATGTTAGGCCTTTATAGATTTTTACTCTCATATAAATAAAAAGTTGAAAATTTTCTGCATATTAGTGTTTATTTTTTGTTCCAAATTATTGTGCTATGCTTATTATTAAGGTAAAAGAGAAAGTTTTTTGACTCTTTTTTAGTCAAGGTTGAATTGAATTTATATCAGACTACTCTAGTTTCCTTCATACATGATTTGTGTCAAATGTAAGAGTTCTTGACTCTTACATAATATTTCATAAATAATATATTACTTGTATTGTCATATTTACTTATCATCCATCATGAAAATACGTTTTTTAAGTGCCTACTATGTGAAAAGCACTTGTGTTTTAGTAACAGAAGGTCAAAGACTGGATTACTGCTTTCAGAAGAATGTATCCTGTAATGAAAATTATGTGATCAAATTCTACTCCTTCATGAATTTCACACACAAACAAATTACTTATAATTTGTTCTTTAAAAATTTATCATGTGAAATCTATGGTGCACCCTCAGGATATGATGAATTACAAAGCATAGTGTTAGTTCACTACTGCTCACACTCACTGATCTGTACAATAGATATTTACTAATCACATACTATATACCAGTAAATTAACCAGATGCCAAGAATAAAATGAGAGCAAAACAGGCAAAGTTATTTGCTCTTCTAAAACTTATTGTAGATAAGACTGGTATTGACTGTAAACAAACAAAGCCTTAAGCTGGGAAATAATGAGGTAGGAGTTCCTTTAGATGTCTTGATGGTCATGAAAGGGTTCTCAGGAAATTTGGTAAGATGGATGACATATATGTTAATAATGTCTACGTGCAACTATCTATAAGAAGTTTGAAAAGGTTGCTTGCTCTTAGAAAATGAAATAAATGCAGTTTTAATTTAATTAGAATACCTAAATAGGAAGATATATTTTGACTCAAATGCTCGATGTAATGATTTGGAAATAAAGTAGATAGAGGGAAAAGTAATTTGATAGAGTCAGGTAAGACTAGGGAGTTTGAAAATTGTTTTCAGAGAGAATATTGATTTGTTTCAATAGTTAGAGAAAAATAAATTACAATCATGATTGAAGTACTAGCAAATCACAAAAATGATGGGGAATATAAAGATATCCATTATCAGTCTACAGTCTTCTTTCAGTAATACAAAAACCCAATTTTTCTTTCTGTTTCAGAAATGACTGGATGGGTAATTCTATTTGTGATTCTCTTTCTCAAAGAGTACTCCTTCAAATAACAGATATAAATATTTGAAGAATTCAATGTCTATAACACCTTATATGAAAATTGAGATAGCATTAACATAAATTAGCTTACATATAATAAACCTATTATAATAAAGTTTCCATAAATATCTTCTTACAAATAGTTCTCAGTAGGCTGGCCAATGAATTAGTTTAAATTTCTTAAATGTGAACATGTTAGTAAAAACTGAGAAGGAAAAGTAATTTAAGTTGGGTAGGAAAACTGCAAGGGGTTTGAATGTGGAAATCACCATATTTAGGAGTTACAAAAAGATTTTCTGTGACAGGCAGTTTGTTATCCAAATTGAAATGGCAGCAGCAGGATCAGTCAGCCATATATTTAATAATATAAGTGCATAATGAGACTGTGGGAGATCTCAATAGGAGACAAGAATGGAACAATTATTATATGGATCACCTAAATTAAAAATTAGGCTAAATAGGCTCTCCTCATCAAGGAGCTGGCTATAGGTACTGGGGCTGCAAATGACGGATCAAGTTTCAGAGACAAGATCCCCATTCCTTACCAAGAAACAGGCAAGAAAATCTCAGGGGCTTCTGTTTTCAACATTTGGATCTCCGGAACTGGAGTCCAGGTATAAAATCTGAACCATAGTAAAAGGAACTACTAGCAGAATTGAACTATGTGCTATGGTAGATGCTGAAAGTAGTAGATGTCTTAAAACACCAGAAAAAAAGTTACTAAAGTGAGCCAAAAATAGCAAATTATTGAGATTTGAATTCACGTTTGGAATTAGGTTAACATTTGACATTAATTCTTGGAATGTGTCACTAAAGCATCTTAAATACCCATACTTTCATTTCAGGATTGGTCCCAGGAAATTGTTAGAGTATTCACCTCACATATGCTCACCCAGCAACTTCTGTCAACTTTGCTATATACTTGGTACTGAAGGATGCAGAGATGAAATAACTTGGTCTCTACTCTTTGCAGACTAACAATCAATACATAATAAAACATTAATAAGTATATATGTTGTACAGCAATACTTTTTGCTTGTGTTTTCTGGTTATTAGTAGAAACCCCTGTGGTGAGCCAAGTGTTCTGTTAGGGGTCTTTAAAAAGTTCATGAAAAAAACTATGCATGGGCCTCTTTTTTTTTTTTTTTTGCACCGAAATAAACTCATTCTAAGTTATAACATGTCTGAACAGGATCTAATCTGAGGCACTAAGAATATAGCATCTATTGAAAAGATCTTCTACTAGAGCAACATAAATTCCGCTAAAATTAAAACATGAACAAGCTTCACATTTATGGAAAAATGTGTGTGGAAGAATGGCAAAATCATTAATCCTTTATGAAAAGTTTATGGGACAATGCCCCCGTCCAAATCAACACTTTACAAATGGATAACTTGTTTTAAGAAGGAATGAGACAATGTTGAAAATGAAGCCTGCAGCAGCAAACCAACCACTTCGATTTGCAAAGAAAGATTAATCTTTTTCGTGTCCTAATTGAAGAAGACTGACAATAGCAAAAACAATACGCAACACCATGGACATCTCAATTGGTTCAGCTTACAGAATTCTGAATGAAAAATTAAAGTTGAGCAAACTCTCCTCTCCATGGGTACCAAAACCTTTATGCCCAGATCAACTGCAGACAAGAGCGGCACTTTCAACGGAAATTTTAAACAAGTGGGATCAAGATGTTTGAAACATTTCTTCAAAGAGTTGTAACAGAAGATGAAACACAGCTTTACCAGTAGGATCTTGAAGACAAAGCACAATCAAAACAATGGTTATCAAGAGGTGGAAGTGATTCAGTCTAAACAAATGCAGGCCAGTCAAGAGCAAAGGGCATGACAGGGCATGACAACATTTCTTATGAATTGCTCAAGGCATTTTGCTTGCTGACTTTCTGGAGGGCCAAAGAATAGTAACATCTGCTTATTACGAGACTGTTTTGAGCAAGTTATCCACAGCTTTAGCAGAAAATCACTCAGGAAAGCTTTACCAGAGAGTCATTCTCTGCTGTGACAGTACTTCTGCTCATTCCTCTCATCAAATAAGGGCAACTTTGTGAGTTTTAATGGGAAGTCATTAGGCATCCACCTTTTAGTCCTAACTTGGTGGTTCCTTCTAACTTCTTTTTGTTTCCTAATTAAAAAAAATCTGTAAAGTGTGCTCATTTTCTTTCAGTTAATAATGCAAAAAATAAAAATAGAGAGAGAGAGAAAGAGAGAGAGACAGCATTGAAATGGTTAAATTCCCAGGACTCTTAGTTCTTTAGGGATAAACTTAATGGCTGGTATTGCTTACAAAGGTATCTTGAAATTGATGGAGCTTATGCTGAGAAATAAAGTTTTTTGTTTTTTTAAATTTTCATCTTATAATTCTATTTTTCCACTAACTTTGTGAAGCTGTCTTTCATATCACAAAACAATCAATATGAAACGATTTACTCAATATATAGATGGAAGAAAAAATCCTTTTATTACTCCTCACCATAAGGTGTTTAAAAAGCAGGAGTTCTCTGGCTTTAATTTGTCATCTTTGCATTTGTGGGGAGATGATTTCTACATCTTAGGTAACTTGACACAGTACCTAATATGTTGCTCCTTACTCAGAGCTCTGTAGAATGCCTGAATAAATGTAGCTTTTAAATTATTTGATTTCCTAGCAAATATGCATCTCTATGTATAATGGTTCCTGGGTAATTTTTTAGCATTTATACAACTTCAAATATTAGGAAGAAAATCAAAGAAAATATTTTCTATGATAAGCTCATCTAAAGAAGAGTATTATTTGTCCTGGAAATATAAATACATTCTCTATCTTAGGCAATACTGGCTCATGATTTTGTGTGGAGAAAAATAAAAATGAGATTAATGATTTCTTTGTTTTCACCAATGATATAGAGTACGAGGTAACGCTATTACATTTCTGACTTATCCAGTTCTTCAATTTACAAAGAATGCTTTCAATTAATTACAAAACACAGGCAACAAAAGCAAAAACAGACAAATGGGATTACATCAAAATAAGAAGCTTCTGCACAGCCAAAGATACAATCAACAGACTGCAGAGACAATTTACAAAATGGGAGAAAATATTTGTAAGCCACACATCTGATAAGGGGTTAATATCCACAATATATAAGGAACACAAACAACTCAATGGTAAGAAAACAAATGACCCAATTAAAGAACAAATAAAGGATCTGAAGAGACAGTTCTCACAAACAGACATACAAATGGGCAACAAGTAAATGAAAAAATGCTCAATATTCCTAGTCATCAGAAAAATGCAAATTAAAACCATGCAATATAATCTCACACTTGTTAGAATGGCTGTGATAAAAAAGGTAAGTGTGGGAGAGAATGTGGTGAAAAGGGAATCCTTGCACACTGTTGGTGGGAATGTAAAGTAGTATAGCCAATATGGAAAACAGTATGGAGGTATCTCACAAATAAATAAACACAACTACAAAAACTGCTTGATTTTTTTTAAAAAAGTTAATTCACATTAGGCCACAGAATCTAAAGAATATTTGTAGTTTTACAAATATGTCCTAGGATACGCTGAAAGGCAAGCTTATTTGATATACAGGGTAACAAATGGGCAATAAAATAAATGAGATTTTTCCCTGTGACTCAGAAAAAAGGAAAAAAAGTTGCTTTACACTTGTCTTTTAACTGTTTTTAGGGTGACCAACTGTCCCAGTGAAACTTTCAGTGATAAAACTGGGATACTACTGAACAAATCAGGATGATTGGTCACCCTAGATTATCAGTGATTTATTTATTTTTCCTTCTTCATGCTTGTCATCCATTAGGGGGATTATATTATGCAAAATTAAAAGAAAGTAGTTTTATTTTTAGTTCTTTGAAACATCTCCATACTGTTTTTCACAGTGGTTTTCATGTAAAGTCATGGAATCAACCTAAGTGTCCACTAACAGAAGATTGGATAAAGAAAATGTGATATCTGTATCTGTATCTATACCTTTATCTACCTATATCAAATTATACATATATATCCATACTATATGTACTATATATCTATGTATATAGTTTTATAGTATTCCATTAAGTGCGTGCTTGTGTGTGTGTGTGTGTGTGTGTGTGTGTGTGTTTATTCAGATACACAAAAAAATGAAATAATGTCTTATGTAGCAACGTGGAAAGAACTGGAGGCCATTATCTTAAGTGAAACAACTCAGGAACAGAAAGTCAAATACCACATATTTTCACTTATAAGTGGGAGCTAATAACATAGAGCATGGAATAATAGATATTGGAGACTCGGAAGTGTGGGAAGGGAGTGAGGGATGAGAAATTACCTGATGGAAACAATGTACATTATTTGGGTAATCGTTACCCTAAAAGTCAAGACCTTATTACTGCACAATATATTTATGTAAGAAAATGCACTTGTATCCCTTAAATTTATACAAAAATAAAATCCTTCACACATGCACACACACACACAAAATCTACAGAAATATTACAGGAATATACTATGTGTAAAATTACAAAATTTGTAGAAATTTCAGGAGAAGAATGATTTTGTGAAAACTACTGCTGGATCAGCTGGCTATTGTTGCAGTGATTCTGCATAACAAATCCTGACAAAATTTCAGTGGCATTCAACAATACTCACTTGTTCCTCAATCATGGGTATGCAGGTCTGCTGGATTGACTCTGCCTCAAGTAGTGGGTTGCTGGATTTTGTCCTTCCTATTTCAATCTAGAGTGCAGGGTGAAGAGGAAACAGGTACCTGGGGGATGTTCCTTTTATTTTAGAGGTTGGACTCTCTCAGAAAAATATGCAAAAACATGTTCAACTTTTTAAGGCCTAGGCTTGATATTGGCAAACACTGTCACTTGCACATACATGGCTTTGGCCAGAGAAAGTTATTTGTTCCAGTCCAACTTAAAAAAAAAAAGGATATGTGAATATTTACTAAACAGTAACCTAATCTACAGCACTGGCAAAATGGATATCCTAATTTGGAGAGATGTATATTTGTTTCTTTCCTGGTGGATTAGTATTTTACAAAGTTACATGCTTCTTTGACCAGTAAATTCATTTTTTAACTTACAAGATTTTGCTACTTCTTTCATGTGTTATTTCTAACTTCTCATTGAATTTAAATGATTTCTTGATGTGGTTGTCTGAATTCAATTGCCTTGAAGGCATCTAACATATTTTTCCCTCTCATTTAGCATTGCCAGAAGAAATATAGGACACAGTAAATTTTGAATTTTAGATAAATAATGAATAATTTTCTAGTAAAAGCATGTCCTGGAAATTGTGTTCTGATCTGAAATTCAAATTTAAGTAGGCATCTGTATTTTTATATGATAAATCCGGCAACTTTATTCTCATTTGACTGGTTTATTTGAACAACATCCTTTGAATTACTTAATAAGTTCTTACTCTGTGCCAGATACATCCATGGATACAGAGAGTATAATTTCCTGACTCTAATAATACTTGTAAAAAACTCTTTGAAGGCTTAAGTATTTTATGTTATTAGAGCACATCGGGGGCACCTAAGGGTGAGAAGTTTAGAAAGTAGGTTTTTTTTTGGTGTAGGTAATTAATAAAAGTAACAGGGCAAATTAAATATAAAGTAAAACAGGTGCATGGGCCTCAGAAACAATTCAACTATCCACGGAAATAAAAAAGAATGTGACTTCTGCTATAAAAGAAACTCTTGTATGTTTATACGCAAGGATATTTGAGTACCTAATTGTTTTAGAGAAAGTTGCTTTCTTAAATTGCCAGGGTTGAAGTATTTGCTTGACTGAATTACAGAAAACTCAATTTCTCCTTCTATTTCTTTTTCTTCTTTGTCATTGCTGTCTTTTTAAATTATAGTTTCTATTACTATTACTACTAAAATCTAATATTACTGAAAATATCTTGAAAATCATTTTCATAAACATTATTTAATTGAACTATTCAACAACTCTGCGAAGAGCAGAGGAGTACTTTTATTAACATTTTCTGTTGAATAAATCAGAAGTCCAGAGAACCAAAAGAATGGACTTTTATTCATAAAACTAGTATGTCTTAAGGCCTTGATTTTAACTCAGATCTTCTGACACCATTGACTTTGTCCTTTATGTTACATTATAATGCCTGAATTCCTCTTCATAATCTCACAGTATCATAGTTCCATAGATATGAATTATTTGAATTTTAGGATATTAGGCAGTATGGAGAATGGACCAATATTGCCTTTCCTGAATTTAGCTCCAGACACCAAATATAGCATGCAGCACTCATCAAAATAATTGGACTTTTATTATTTTCAGCTGTCAATTTCAAAGCAGCTTAGTTGGAACACATTTAGAAATGGAAAGAAAGGGTATGCGATCTCACCAAATTTAATTCTTTCCTGGGCCAGGATTATTACATTTTACCATCTCCACTGCATTTTTACTCTCCTCTTGGATTTTTGTCTAATGTATTTTATAACATACAGTAGAATTTGGATCTAAATAAATTATCAGAACACTACCTGTAAAAACCAATTTTGAGTGGGTGTGATATATTATAAAACTTCATTTTAATTGTTATCTGCTTTTAAATGAAACTGAGTTTTCTAATTTACAGAAGTAAAATCTAGAAATGATATCTAATACATTTAATATTCAGAATGCATAACCTGATTTAATCAGTTTTGAGTGCCAGACACTTAAATGAATGAACTGCACATATACAATCAACAATGTATTATTTGTAATTTAGTTAAATGCCAAAATGAGTTTAGTTTATCCTCCAATGTTGAAGATGTTTATAACTCACTTTGAAATAAATTCTTCTTTACTAGGCACAGAATTGTGGAAAACTAGATTTTAGCGCACAATATGACACTTCTATTTTTCAGGATTATTTAGTTAAGTTAAAATAGCTTAAATTGTTTGGAGCACTGTGTAGTAGATATATAAATTTAATTGGTTACTTTACCAATAGCATGCATTTTAATTGAGATGGTTCAGTCTTATTACATTCATTTGGATTTCACTTAATTTGTCTTCTTTTTTCCTCTCTCTCTCCCCTTTCCCTTTTTATCTTCAAAGTGTTGGGTTTTAAAACATGAAGTGAATGACCTCATTGGGAGCCCATTGTGAGTTGGTTGAAATTATTATTCAGTATTAGTTTTTTTAAATGTTTTAGATGGCAATGTATCCACATGAAACTAGAAAAATTAGAAGATTGAATAGGTCTCTATCTTGAGTAAATATGAATGTCTATTAATATCTACCCTTCTATTGTTTGCAATCACTGTCCTCACAATATTGAGATGGGGCAAATTCACTCCTCATTCTATTTACAATATTAGTCATTAGCATTAACTTTATGAAGGGATGATTCATTTTGCACAAAAATTCATTTGTACATGATTCACTCGTGTACAAGATGTTACAGACTTCTCTAATATTTAAAGCACAGTGGGAAACATTGCACAAAACTCATGTTCAATGTAACAGTAAGGATCTCTAGAGCTTGAAAAATAAATGAAAACATAAAAAAAGACCAGATGTGCCAATGAAAATAATTAGAAAGTTGAAGGAAGAGACTTAGTGGGAAGACGATATGTATATATAAATAAATATATATATATATATATATAATATGGCCTAGATGAAAACATGTGCAGCATTTTATATTTCATTGAGAATATTTCATGAAGTAAGGAAGTAATGCTAATCATTACAAAATTACTTCATGTATTTTGAGATATTACACTATTAATTTAAGAAACTGTCAATTTTTGTTTTTGACACAATTGCTGAGGTCTTAGCCACAAATTATTTGTACAAGGCTCATGTCCAGAATGATATTTCTCAGTTTTTCTTCTAGTATTTTTATACTTTGAAGTCTCACATTTAAATCTTTGGTACATCTTGAGCTACTTTTTGTATATGGTGAAAGGTAGGGCTCCAGTTTTATTCTTCTGCTTATGGCTAGCCAGTTACCCCAGCAGAATTTATTGAATAAGAAGTCCTTTCCCCATTGCTTATTTTTGTCAACTTTGTCAAAGATCAGATGGCTGTAAGTGTGTGGTTTTATTTCTGGGTTCTTTATTCTGTTCTATTGGTCCGTGTCTGTTTTTGTACCAGCACCATGTTATTTTGGTTACTGTAGCCTTTAGAGTAGTTTGAAGTCAAATGAATCTTCACTGCAAAATAAACTCTTCACTGCAAAGGAAACTATCAACAGAGTAGACAGGAACCCAACAGAATGAGAGAAAGTGTTTGCAAACTATACATCTGATAAAGGTCTAATATTCAGCATGTATAAACAATTTAAATTCCCAAGAAAAAAACCATTAAAAAGTGGGCAAAGGACACGAATAGACACTTTTCAAAAGAAAACATACATTTGGCTAAGAAGCATATGGAAGAAAGCTCAACATCACTGATCATTAGAGAAATGCAAATCAAAGCCACAGTGAGATATCATCTCACACCAGTCATAATGGCTATTAATAAAAAGTCCAAAAATAACAGGTGCTGGCGAGGTTGCAGAGAAAAAGAAACTCCTATACACCGTTGGTGGGAGTGTAAATTAGTTCAACCATTTTGGGAAACAGTGTGGCAGTTCCTCAAAGACCAAAAACAGAACTACCATTTGACCCGGCAATCCCATTACTGGGTATGTACCCAAAGGAATAGATGTCATTATATCAAAAAGACACATGCATGTGTATGTTCCTTGCAGCACTATTCACAATAGCAAAGACATGGAATCATACTAAATGCCCATCAACAGTAGACTAGATAAAGAAAATGTGGTACATATTCACCACAGAATACTACACAGCCATGATAAAGAATAAAATTATGTCCTTTGCAGCAACATGGATGCAGATGGAGGCCATTATCCTAAGCAAATTAACACAGGAAAAGAAAACCATATACTGCATGTTCTCACTTATAAGTGGGAGCTAAGTATTGGGTACATATGGACCCAAAGATGGGAACAACAAACACTGGGAACTCCAAAAGATTACTGTGGGAGGCAAGGGCTGAATAACTACCTGTTGAGTACTATGCTCACTACCTGGGTGATGGGTGCCATCATACCCTTAACCTCTGCATCATAAAATACACCCATGTTACAAACCTACACGTGTATTTCCTGAATCTAAAATGAAAGCTGAAATTATATAAAAAAGAAATATTGACATTTCTTTTTGATAATTTTGATATTAAAGTTAACTTTATATTTGATGTATTTTGGGTGTTACAGCATGTCACCGACCTGGTTTGGAGACCACTAAGGTCTAGGCCTCCAGAAGTTTTGTAGCTCTTCTCTCCTTCCTGCCACCTGCAGCACAGCAAAAGGTGACACGGGGGACAATGTGTTTCAGCTCGCTTGTGTTACAGCTCATTCAGCCCCACTGCTCTGCTCCAGCCCACAAGTCCTGGACTGGCCTGACCCTACCACTGTTTTCTGTCACATGCAGTGGCTGCCCAGCACCAGCAGAGGGTGGAAGGCTACAGTGTTGCAGCCTTTTTTGTACCCGCATTCAGCAGGTCCCAGGTTCTTGTCCCGTGTCCAAAATGAGTGAGGTTACACTGACAACTGGAGGGTAAGCAAGGTGGAGATTTTTATTGAGCAACACAACAGTTCTCAGCAGAGACAGGAACCAAAATGGGCAGCCCCCTACCTGAAGTTGGATAGTCCCCCCAAACTGAAGGCAGGTAGTCCCCCCAAGTGTAGCTGAGCCTGGGGCTTTTACGAGCTCAGAATGGGGGAGGTGAGGGCTGTAGGTAGCCTTGGAAAAGGCAACATTTCATTGATTAAAAAGCATTATTCAGAAGGAACAAATTGGGAAAGACTGGGAAAATAGGAATAAAAGTTCCCACTCATCTGGAACCAGCAGCCCAGTTTTCAGGTTTCAGGATGTTTTTGACTTGAAAGTCGGGTTTCACCAGGGAACTGTCCCTATCTGCCTAGGATTTGTCTGCCTCCTGCCACTATGAAGAATATATTGGTGAAGCGGTCAAATTCCTATCAACAGTGTATGTATGAGCCTTTCACTGATAGTTTGACTTTGGGTTTATGAATTTCAGAGTTTGGTGATAACACATCTCTTCTTCAGAGACTTCAAGGAAATAAATTATCAAGTAGCAGAGCTCAAAATGAGTCATCTTCAGATCTTTAAAACTAGAGTTACTGTTTCTCTTGGAGACCTTGGATTTTACTTTGACCAATACTTTCATACACACTCACTTTTCCCATTAGGCTATTTTGAAGTGCTTAGCAGCTCTATTTGGCAGTATAGCCTGAGGAATGTTTGAGATAAAGTGACATTGCTAAAGCATTGTGGGATGAAATAGTGATGTAGACCTGACCTGAAGATACATTAAACTTGAAATTTTGTTTTCCTTTCATCTGAATAGCATGGAGTTATTCATTCTTTGAAATAATAACACTTTATAACATTACTTCTTTCATTTATGGAATTAAAACCATCCTTTAAAATGTCATTATGTTGCTTTTTATAGCTGTAACACTTTTCATGGGATCCTTTCTTATTTTCAAACAGGAGTTTACCTTGGCAATCTGTACTTACGTGCTGACTGTGACACCGAGAAGCTACTATTTGTGTGGATTTTACTGAAACTTTGTTACATGATTACAATAAAATAGAACTCAAAATAACATGCGCCATACTTGTACTTCATCAAATGGAAGTTTTCTGAATAGAATAACTGATATAATAAAATACTGTCACCTACAATATTAAAAACTCAGTGAGGGGAGTGGCCAAGATGGCCGGCTAGAAGCAGCTAGTATATACTGCTCTCACAGAGAGGAAGAGAAATGATTGGTAAATACAGTAACTTCAACTGAAACATTCAAGTATATGCATTGGGATTAATCAGGGAAACAACTCAACCCATGGAAAATGGAGAAAAGCAAGGCAGGACAACAGCCCATCTGGGAGTGACACAGAGCTGGGGAACCTCCCCAACCCAGGGAAGCTGTTAATGAATTAGCCACCCTGGGAACCCACATTTCTCTCACAGATTTTTGCAACCCTGAGGTGAAGAGTCCTCCTCATAAACCTACTCCATAGGGCCTTTGGTCTGACTCACAGAGCAATGGAAAGTTTTGGCAGAGCAGCCATTCAAGCATAAATGGAGAGCCTGGAAGCCCTAGATATCAAGACTTTCCCGGCTACCTGGCAAGAGCAGCTGAAACTCTGGCAAAGAAGGAGGTTAGACCCCTTGTACATACTCCTAGAAAAGGGGTTGAACCCAGGGGGCTGAGTGGCGACAGTCTTCAGGTCCTGCTTCTCCAGCACCTCACAGGATAAGAACCACTGGCTTGGAACTCCAGCCAGTCACCAGTAGCAGCATTACACCTCCCTGAGATGTAACTACCAGGTGGAGGGGTGGGCTGCCATCTTTGCTGTTTGGGCAGGTTAGCCATTCTGACCTTCAGGCTTTGGAGAGTCCAGGTGACCAGGGGCTGGAGGGGTCCCACAGCAAAGCACAGCTGCTTGATAAAATGTGGCCAGAGTGCTGTTTTAAGTGGGTGCCAAATCCTGTTCCTCCTCACTGGGTGGGACATTCTGACCAGGGTTTCCAGAGACCCCCTCTGTATTAGTTCATCCTCATGTTGCTAATAAAGACATACCTGAGACTGGGTAATTTATAAAGGAAAGAGGTTTAATTAACTCACAGTTCTGCAGGGCTGGGGAGGGTGTGCTCAGGAAACTTAAAATCATGGCAGAAGGGGAAGCAAACACATCCTTCTTCACATGGTGGCAGGAAAGAGAAGAATGAGAGAAGTGCAGAGTGAATGGGGGGAGAAGCCTCTCATGAAACCATCAGATCTCATGAGACCTCACTCACTATCATGAATGAGAACAGCATGGAGGAACCACAACCACCCCACGATCCAGTCACCTCCCATGAGGTCCCTCCCCAACACGATGGGGATTACAACTTGGATTACAATTCAAGGTGACATTTGGATGGGGACACAGAACCAGACAATATTATTCCATCCCTGTCCCATCCAAAATATCATGTCCTTGCATTTCAAAACACAATCAAGCCTTTCCAGCAGTCCTCCAAAATCTTAAGTCATTCCAGCATTAACCCAAAGTTCAAGTCCAAAGTCTGGTCTGAGACAAGGCAAGTCCCTTCAGCCTATGAGTCTGTAAAATCAAAAGCAACTTATTTACTTCCCAGATACAATGGTGGTACAGGAATTGGGTATATACACCACTCCACATGGGAGAAATTGGCCAAAACAAAGGGGCTACAGGCTCCATGCAAGTCTAAAATCCAATAGGACAGTCATTAAACCTTAAAGTTCCAAAATGATCTTCTTTGACTCCATGTTTCACATCCAGGTCATACTGATGCAACAGATGATCTCCCATGGCCTTGGCCAGCTCTGCCCCTGTGGCTTTGCAGGGAACATTGCCAACCTCAGCTTCTTTCATGGCTAACATTGAATGTCTGCAGCTTTTCCAGGCATGTGGTGCAAGCTGTTGGTGGATCTACTCTTCTGGTGTTTAAAGGACGGTGGCCCTCTTATCACAACTCCACTAGGCAGTGTCCCAGTGAAGACTCTGGGTGGGGGCTCCCACCTCACATTTCCCTTCTGCACTACCCTAGCAGAGGGTCTCCATGAAGGCCCTGCCCCCATAGCAGACTTCTGCCTGGATATCCAGGTATTTCCGTACATCTTCTGAAATCTTGGTGGAGGTTCTCAAACCTCAATTCTTATCTTATGCACACCTGCAGGACCAACATCATGTGGAAGCTGCCAAGGCTGGGAGCTTGCACCCTCTGAAGCCACAACCTGAGCTGTAATTTGGCCCTTTTAGCCATGGCTGGAATGGCTGGGAAAAAGTTCCAAGGCTGCACATAGCAGATGGGCTCTGGACCCAGACCAGGAAACTATTTTCCTCTCCTAGCCCTCTGGGCCTGTAACGCTGTGATTGGAGGGACTGCTGTGAAGGTCTCTGACATGCCCTGGAAACATTTTCCCAATTGTCTAAGTGATTAACATTTGACTCTCCATTACTTATGCAAATTTATGCAGCTGGCTTGAATTTCTCCTCAGAAAATGGGTTTTTCTTTTTGATTGCATCATCAGGCTGAAAATTTTCCGATCTTTTATGCTCTGCTTCCTCTTGAAAACTTTGTTGCTTAAAAATTTCTTCTGCCAGATATACCACATCATCTCTCTCAAGTTCAAAGTTTCACAGATCTCTAATGCTGAGGCAAAAAGCTACCAATCTCTTTGCTAAAGCACAGCAAGAGTCACCTTTGCTCCAGTTCCCAACAAGTTCCTCTTCTTCATCTGAGACTACCTCAGCCTGGACTTCATTGTTCATATCACTATCAGTATTTTGGTCAAAGCCATTCAACAAGTCTCTAGGAAGTTCCAAACTGTTCCACATTTTCCTGTCTTCTTCTGAGTCCTCTAAACTATTCCAACCTCTGCCTGTTACCCAGTTCTGAAGTCGCTTCCACATTTTTGGGTATCCTTGTGGAAGCTCCCCACTCTACTGGTACCAATTTACGGTATTAGTCTGTTCTTATGCTGCTAATACCTGAGACTGGATAATTTATAAAGGAAAGAGGTTTAATTGACTCACAGTTCAGCATGGCTGGGAAGGCCTCGGGAAACTTACAATCATGGCAGAAAGGGAAGTAAACACATCCTTCTACACATAGTGGTGGGAAGGAGAAGAATGAGAGAAGTGCAGGGCAAAAGGGGAAAAAGCTGCTCACAAATCCATTAGATCTCGTGAGACCTCACTTACTATTATGAGAGCATCATGGGGGAATCACCCCCATGATTCAATCACCTCCCAGGAAATCCCTATGTGTTCATAGGGATTACAATTCAGATTATAATTGAAGATGAGATTTGGGTGGGAATACAGAGCCAGACCATATAACCCCACTGATGTTTTCTGGCCTACAGAGGTTTCAAACTCCTAGAATGGAACACTTAGATGAAGGAATGGGCTGCCATCTTTGCTGTTTGGGCTACTTACCCATTGCAGTCTTCAGGCATTGGAGAGTCAGAGGCAACCAGGCACTGGAGTGCACCCCAGCACAATAGAGCTGCTCTATAAAATGTGGCCAGACTACTTTTTAAAGCAAGACACTATTCCCGTTCCTCTCCACTGAGCAGAACCTCCCAGCCAGGGTCTCCAGGAACATCCTACATGTGCATTCCTGCAGACAACGGATTTGTACTTACCTGGGATGAAATTCCCAGAGGGAGGGGAAGGCCACATCTTTGATGTTTTGTAGCCTTCATGTTGATAGATTCAGGTACTGAAAAATTCGAGGTGACTTGGGATGGGAGCAGAACCCCAGCATATTGCAACAGCCCTAATGAAAGGTTGCCAAACTGTTACATGAGTTCTCATTCCCATATCTCCACAAAGGGCAGGTCCAACCACTCTGGGCTTCCAGCTACTTTCTATTGGGGCTCTTGAGCCAGTAACAGCTCTGAAACTCCCAGGGCAGATCTCCCAGTGAGCAAGGTGGGTTGCCATCTGTTTTGCAGCCCTTGCCCTTGCTGTCTCCAGGCTCTGGAGAGTATGTGGGGACCAGGAACTGGTCCAGACTCCCAGCACAAAGCACCAACCTCACAGAAAAGTGGCCAAACTCTTGTCCTTGCAGATTTGAGTCCTCACTTCTCTTCACTGGACAGGGCCACATTACCTGGGACTCTAGCACAATCACCTTGCCTCTCCTGATCACCACAATCAGAAGAAGCCCAGCATTTCTCCAAGGAGGAAGTCCCAGAGTCAATCCACAGCTCCTCTACCACTACAATTGCAGTGTACAGCCCTAACAGCCCTCAGGCTGGGGAAGGAATAAAGGGCCTTGTCATTAGGCTGGCACCTCCAGCACACTGCCGACACAATACCGAGAGAGTCCAGCTCCTCTCCCCTGGGAACCAACACCCCCTACTCTTTACCAAGCAGGGGCCCCGGCTGGGGAAGAAATAAGGAGACTGAGGGTTGTACCCAAGCTTACAATACACCACAGCTGTCACATAGAGAGAAGACCAATCTCTTCTCCCTGTGAGCCTTTGAACCCCCTGTTCCCTAAAAAGCAGAACTCCAATCTGGCACAAGCAATGCAGCCACCCCACCCCACTGACTGAGCTCCCCCAATAACAGTGGCTCCATGTTTCTTGAAGGTGAAACCCCAGGGGGCAACTGATAGCCTTTCTGCCAATGCCTCTGGAGTGGACTTGTCTTTGCTACCCTCCGACTAATGAAGGAGCAAAGACCCTAAGTGCCTTATCCACACCTCCAACAAATGGCAGTTGACTCAGGAGAGAAAGACAGTCCTTCTCCCACAACTTCCACCCACATCCCCTTGCTCATCATCAAACAGGGAACCCCTAGCTTAGGCCCACAGCACAGACCTTCCATCCTGGGCTAATTACACTGAACAATTGCTGACCTGCATCTTGCTTGGGTGGAACCCCCAGGAGAGAAACAAAAAACCCTTGGCCACAAACACTACTAAGTTCTTTTGCTCTGCTGCCTCCAAGTTGGGAAGGAACATAAATCCTGAGATCGTCCAAGAACTGGAGTAGGAAGCCTGGGAGTGCCCAGCCATGATCTAAAGCCAGCCCATAAGGGTGACAGGAGCCCACACTTTCAGAGCATTGAAAGGAAGCAAGTGTGCAACTGTGAGGCAATATAGGAGAACCACACAACCAAGCAAGAGCCTACCAACTGACTAACATGACTCAGCGCCACCTACTGGATCACACTCAAAATATTAAACACCAAAAATACTTCGTTAACGTACCTTCTTGAAACCGACGTCATGGAGTTAGCTATAGATAAAGACCCTGCACCATGCCTCAGCCCTGTGAAAACATCTAGAAAAGAAGTCTATTGAATGTGCTCAATCTACCCTTCAGTTAAAGGAACACCCACATGCAGTGATGAGAAAGAATCTACACAAGAACTTCAGTAACTCTAATGGCCAGAGTGTCCTGTGTCCTCCAAATGACTAACTGCACCAGTTTTCCAACAAGACTTCTTAACCAGGGTGAGCTGGCTGAAATGACAGAAATATAATTCAGAAAACAGATAGAAACAAAGATTGTCTAGATTCAGGAAAAGGGCAAAACTCAATCCAGAGAAACTAAGAATCACCATAAAACAATAAAGAAGCTGAAAGATGAAATGGCCAGTATAAAAAAGAATTTTACAGAGCGGACAGAGCTGAAAAACACAATACAAGACTTCCACAATGCAATCACAAGTATTAATAGGAGAATAGATCAAGCTGAGGAAAGAATCTCAGAACTTGAAGACTGGTTCTCAGAAAGAAGACAGTCAGAAAAA